>NC_053023.1:349317892-349617892 GCF_003073215.2 Triticum urartu
CCCGGGGATCTTGACGTGCAGGAGCTGACCTTCTTGACAGTTCTGCCGAAGCTGCTGGCTGGGGCTAAGCTTGTGTCCCTCCACATCCAGATTGACAAGCTCAGGTCCTAAATGTTTCTACAGTGCCTTCTGTTTATCTTAGTAATATGCTAATATAGGGATTACCTTGGTCTACTTTAGCTTAAGAAATGGTGGGTTTTGGTGGCGATGCAACAATTACTTCGACATCAGATCAGTAATTTCCAATAGTCAAATTGATATTTTTGTGTCTGTTGGATATAAATTTCCTTTGGGTAAGAAGTATTCTTGTCATCATAATGGATAAAAGGAGATGTATGTAGACGTATTTTAGTTCAATATCGTCCCTTTTTATCCATTTTGTTGACATGCACTCCCTCCGTTCCACAATACATGCCTTCCATTTGTCAAAATATAGATGTATCTCGACATGTTTTAGTATATAGGTACATCCATGATAGAGCCAATCGGATGGTTGATAACACTACAATTCGTAGCTACAGATGCGTGTGTGACTCCCAGATGCAGAGGCTGGGGGTCATCATCCTCCTTTCTGAGAAAAAACAGACGCGTGTGTGAGAGGACGAGTGCGTGCGTGCACCTCTTCTCTTCCTGTATAACGTACTACTAAACTCAGTACAAGGTTTTTTTGGTGGCACGATGGTGCGTGCGAGATGTCCCGAGAGATAGGTTTAATGCGTCCGAAAAAAACTAGCCTAGAGCTCGCCACGCGGCTATTTCTGTCGAACGCCCCATTAACCGTAAGATATGTATACGACGGTGCCAGTTATTGCACGTACACAGCAGTACTCCCTCCTATCCGGTTTATAGGGCTTAATTGAAAAATCTCACCAACCAAGATGGTGAGTGGTGGAATATTTTTTGTAGTTTGCAAAAGAACCTAATTAATGCTCTTGTTTTTCTCAAAAAATTATGTTTATCAATGCATTAATTGCAATGCATGCATGCATAAAGTACATGCATTGGTCAATTTTCTCTTAATACTTGCATGCAATGATTTAATGCACCTTGGAATCTGAACATGTGTTGGGGAACAACCAAATTGAGCCTTATAAAATGGAAAAACTAAAATTTGAATTGCAAATTACTCCACGCTATATTAAATTGCAAACCTGTTCACACTGATCACAACCTAAACGGTTTCCCACTTAGGAGCATATTAGTACCACGCTATATTGAATTGCAAACCTGTTCACACCGATCACAACCTAAATGTTTTCCCACTTAGGAGCATATTAGGACCACACTACTCCCTCCGTCCGGGTTTATTAGGCCTAAAGACAATTTCTGTTAGACCAAGACACATAGTAATTTTCTCACATTAATTCGCTCATTTCACTCCCAATGCACTCTCTCACATGCATGCAGCCAGTGAAAAAGCATGCATGAAGTATATTAATTTTTCAGCCATGGCACCAACAACAATGGCTTTCAATGCAACCAATGAAATGGTTGCATGCATGCACCTTTCCAAAGCATGGCCTTACAAAAGGGGAGTATATTGAATTGCAAACTTGTTCACACCGACCACAACCTAAACGGTTTCCCACTTAGGAGCGTATTAGTACTCGGTTATAAATACTAGTATGCCAAGATGACTGCACATCCCTCCTCAACTCCTCATCCACAAAAACAAACATGTCATTCAGCATCCTTCCCTTGCGTCTGCCATGGCCAGCGTGAGTTCTGGGTCGAGAGATTGCCACCATGGAGAGGCGAGCATGGAAGCGGAAGCACGAGAGATGTCCCGCCTCACTGCAAGAGCAGCCGACATGTCCCGTCGCGTGGAAGTAGCAGCACGGAGGTCCCGCTGCGCCGCTGAAGCAGCACGGAGGTCCCGCCGCACCGTCGATGCAGCAGACTGGTCCGGCCACGCCGCGGAAGTAGCAGAGATGTCCTGCCGCGCCACTAATGCAACAGAGATGTCCCGCCGCGCCGCGCCGGCCTTGGAAAATTTCTCGCAGGCAGGCGACGACTGTTACAGGCGCATGCATGCGATCGTCCATAGCCAGATGGATCAGATCTCCGGCTCGGCGAGGTTGGAGGATGACATGATAGCCTCGTTTGAACAGGCTACCGGCGCCATCCGACAACTAAGGGAGGGCAATGAGAGGCTCCGGGCCGAGCGCGACCTATTGAGGAAGAAGATCATCCGAAGTGCAGACCAGTAGGAGGAGACCAGTGCCTTCTTGAAGAGGACCGGCATCATTGTCAAGAAACATATGGATGAGAATGACATGCTCCGCAACGAGCACCAAAGCTGGTGGAGGAATTCGTGGATGTTCTCAAGCAGCATCTTGAGGACACAAAAGAGCTCATCGCCGCTCGCCGTGGAGACTAGTTTCCTGGTTTCTTTTGATGTAGTAATCGGTTTAGGATGTGGATTGTGTCGTCGGTTGTGAAATGTTGGGTTCTAGCGCGGATGTTTGGCCTTTGTTGGCCTCTTGGGATGTTGCGATTTCAATCTCGTAGCTTTTAGTCCTTCGTGTTAGGCTGGAGTTGTGCTGAACTTCTTGTGAATTGTGTTGGTTTTCAGTAATGAAAATCCGAAGGGGCAAGCCCTTCTTTGATCAAAAAAATTAATCGTCCTTATATATTCATCAGTCCTGCTATAAGTCGTAGTACATGCCATATAGGTCCGTCGGATCTTACATCAAGATCCGTGCTTTCAGATTTTCTTTTTTCTCTCTTAAATCTCAGTCGAGTGAGACATAGCCACGCCATTAAACAGAGGCTCGTGCACTATTAATGGAGACATTGGGAGAGACGTGGACGGCGAACGCTGCTTCGGTGCCTTAAGGCACCTGCCTTTGGGCCTATGACAAGTGGGCCTAACAGGTGGCTGCCCACCTATCATAGACCTAAAGGTAGGTGCCTTTAAGGCACCAAAGCTCAATCCGTGGACGGCAGATGGAGGTAAAAGGGCTCTCCTCCCGATAAGCACGCGCAGGGGTCTGATCGCATGCCTCTCGTACTCAAATAGCTACCCTGCACGGCGCCTCCTAGCTAATAAAAAATGGGGACGCGTGGCGGGACGTAAATGGTACTAGTAAGTAGAATGCCCACGGTTTCAATAATACTTGTGTTTCCGATTGTAATGTGACAGCACTTGTTCCAAAATGACTTTGTTGATTGTTAATGTGTGCACCTTCGCAAATCGGACTGCAAATTTACCACAACATGTTGGTGCCATGTCATGGTACCAAGCCAAGTTTCATTATTTTCAGGCGTGTTTTGGATTTACAGGAATTAAAAAACTAAGTTTCTCAATGTTTCGAACCCAGCCACGACGCCCAGAATTTTGAATTTCATTCCCATTTCTTGCATGGAACCTAGAAATTTACCCGATGACACACATGTGATTTTTAAACCAACTTTGGTGCACTTGAACATGTGCTTGTATTTAAAATTTGAATTATGAACACAAAGGTGACACGTTCCCTCCCAGAACCACGGGCCTTCTTGAGAGAAGCTCCGATTTGCAAGAAGCTTATACCAAAATTTGTTCCTATTTGGCCAATTTTTTACCACGGCATGGTACTACGATGACATGACACCATGCCAAGTTTCATGATTTTAAAACAAAGTTTCTCAATGTTCTCGACCGAGCCACGATGCCCAGATGTTTGAATTTTATTCTCATTTTTTGCATAGGACCTACTCCCTCCTTCCATCTATATAGGGCCTAATGTGTTTTTCAAGACAGCCTTTGACTATGGACAAGATTAATAGCACATGAGATGTATACTATGAAAATTATATTATTGGAAGCTCCTTTGACATATATTATTGCTCTAACGTTTGGTCAAAGTTAGCCTTGAAAAAGGCATTAGGACCTATATAGATGGAAGGAGGGTGTAGAAATTCAATCGAGGACACAAATGTGATTTTTCAACAAACTTTGGTGCACGGGAGCATGTGCTTGTAGTTCAAATTAGAATTATGCACATTAAATGACCAAAAACTCAATTAATGTGTAAATAAGGCCAAACAAAGCTGGAATAATTCCAAAATTTAACAGGGCACTCATGTAGTTCTATGTTGCCTTTGTAAATAAACTCAAGGGGGACAACGTATATCGTTTCGCACTCAAAGGTGGCACGTTCCCTCTCAGAACCACCAGCCTTCTTGAGAGAAGCTTCGGTTTGCAAGAAGCTTATACCAAAATTTGTTCCTATTCGGCCAATTTTTTTACCCCAACATGGTAGTACCATGACATGACATCCATGCCAAGTTTTATGATTTTCAGACGTGTTTTGGATTTACAAGAATTTTAAAAACAAGTTTCTCAATGTTCTCAGCCGAGCCACGATGCCCAAATGTTTTAATTTTATTCTCATTTCTTTCATGGGACCTAGAAATGCACCCAAGGACACAAATGTGATTTTTCAACCAACTTTGGTGCACGAGAGCATGTGCTTGTAGTTCAAATTTGACTTATTTACATTAAATGACCAGAAACTCAATTAATGTATAAAAATGACAAATGAACCCGGAATAATTCCAAAATTTAATAGGGCACTAATGTAGTTCTATGTTGCCTTTGTTAAGAAACTCAAGGGGGGCAGCGTATATCGTTTCACACTCAAAGGTGGCACGTTCCCTCTTAGAACCACGAGCTTCCAAATCGGCCCAATTTTTACCATAACATGTTAGTTCCATGACATGACACCATGCCAAGTTTCATGATTTCCAGGCGAGTTTTGGATTTACATGAATTTAGAATCAAAGTTTCTCGATGTTCTCTGCCGAGTCGTGACGCCCAGATGTTTGAATTTCATTCTCATTTCTTCCATGGGACCTAGAAATTCAACCAAGGAACCACATGTGATTTTTCAACCCACTTTGGTGCACTGGAGCGTGTGCATGCAATTCATATTTAGATTATGCACATTAAAAGTCCAGAAACTCAATTAATGTATAAAAAGGCCAAATGAACCCGAAATAATTCCAAAATTTAAACAGGCACTCATATAGTTCTATGTTGCCTCTGTAAATAAAATCAGGGGGGAGGCAGCGTATATCATTTCGCACAAAAGGTGACACGTTCCCTCTCGGAACCACGAGGCTTGTTGAGAGAATATCCGGTTTTGCAAGAGGCTTATACCAAAACTTGTCCCAATTCAGCCAAAAATTATACGTATGAAAACAGGGTTTAGATTGTCCCAAATATCTCGCTACCTAGACCAATAATGTAATATGATTTTAATTCAACATGAAATGGATACAAATATTTGAATTGGAGAGCGTATGGTACATGTAGTTCATAGTGAAATATGATTACTGCTATATGTATATTTTTTGTTATCAAGATAATATTTAAATTATTGTATAACTTGACAACAATCGTATTCAAATAAAGAAAATTGATTCAAATTTAGTCCATATGGTGGATGACAATATATATGTTCACATGGTGGAGTAAAATGTTCATATATGATGGAAGATCAAAATGTACGACTACATCAATTATAAACTGCAAGATCACCTAACGATATATTCGAATTCAACATAACGTGGATTCGAAAGTTGAAATTCGAGACCATGGCATCTGTAATCATATAAAAAGGGACATTACTCTTTCTTTGGTGGGTATTGATTTGTTTTTTGTTGTTGTTAAGGGAAGTGCTAATCGATTTGGTACTGTGTAGGGTAATCTTGTTCTCCCGATTTTTTTTATATTTTTCTTGTAGTTTTTTCAATGGCATCTATAGCAATATAGTAAAAGGGGACATGACTCTCTTGTGTCTTATATGAATTGTTTTATTACACGTTAAGTTTGTTCTGCTGAACAAGGAATCCGCACCTTGTTATCCCGAAATTTTCAAGGTCAAGTATCTTTTGTCTCACCTGCTTTGAAACTCCAGCTTCTTCAACCCGCCCCGCGCCTTGTTATACCGAAATTTGGACGCGTGCGAGAACTCCCTCCTCATCCGAAATTGCTCCCACAGCCCAGACACGCAAAATCCCCTTTCTACCCCTCAGCCGGAAATAAAGCTCCACGTCGCGGTGTCAAAACTGCTGGGGGTACGCTGGTAACTTACCGTACATTTCGGATAAGCGCCTCCCTAAGCTTGGCTCTCCCCCCCCGTTCCCCCCCCCCATTCGTACACCGAAGCCGCCAAAACCCGCGAAACCCCACGCTCCTTCGTCGGCCTCCCGACTGCCGCCTAGCCGGAGACTCTTCCCCGACTACATCGTCCACCGCAACAGCTCGACGTCCCTCATCCACCGCACCGGATGAGGATCCGTTGTTGATCTCGTCGTCCCGCCGGATCAGCGGCCCCGTCCTCCACCTCCAAGGAGCTGCCCCGACGTTCGCCTTGTCTATCGCGCCACCTCAATCCCCACAGTGCCATCTTGACCTGCCCCACTAGAACCGCAGCACCCTCACCAATTCATCTGATGAAGCCAAGGCCAACTCGGCGCCACCAAGGAGGTTCTACACTCACCGCTGCATTTTATCTTTTATTCGATCTCACGGGGCTGCCGGTGCTCGATACCAAGCAGACATGGCGTCTCTCCATCGACGGCGCCGCCGCCGGCCACATCATCCATGGTGTCTCTCACCCATGTCGTTGCTTCCTCGGCGGCGACTTCCACAACGGCACTAGTTGCAGCTACTCCGGCTCTCGCTCGCGCTGCGGCTCTGTTCTTGCTGTCGGTCGCGCTGCTGCACTGCTCCTGCTTTCATTCGTGCTGCTGCTCTGCTCTTGCTCTCGCTTGCGCTGCTGCTACTGCTACACGACCTGTGGCAGCTACAGGAGTTGCTGCTTTAGCACTAGCTCGCGGTGCTACTACACGACTTGCTCTCTGCTAGTGCGTTCCCTGCTTGAGTGTCTGCTGATTTAGATCACTGCTTCTCTGCTACAAGTGCTCCAACGCCCTAAACATCTATTGCAATGCTCTGTTACTAGTACAATCAGTTTTGACAGTAAAATTCAGTTTTGACTGTGAAGTTCATTTTCTTCAGTTAAGTTCAGAGTGAACAGTACTTACATCATCTGCCGGAGCGGCCGTGGCGCGGCTGATGCGTTTTACATCTAGCACTTTATTGTGATGTATTTTACATCATCTATTGCAGATGATATTAGGTTCCCACTTCAGATTAATGTTGTCTATCTTGTCATGCTTCAGCCTCATCGTCGTACACCTTAGCGGAGCTTCTCCAATGACGGAACCGTCCATCACACTAGAGCAGTACCCTCGGCGCCATTTCCAGAGGCCTCGGATCTTCTTCCCCACCTCCGACAGTCACACCAGCATCATCACCATCCTCCACGTCCAACCCAATGATGCTGAGGTCCACAAGGCTATGCCAAAGAGGTTGTACACTCATCGCATCACTTTGTTTCTCCATTCCTCTATTCTTCCAATTCATGTGAGCCAAACACCCAGGTTGACTGAAATCCTATGTTTCCAAATGCTCTATTTTGCACGTGCAATCCTATCCTATTGCTGCGTTTTTCCTGTCCCTGCGTTTATAGAATCCTCCAATTCTAAGGAGCCCTTACATATTTACTTCATTTTCAGATAGGCGTCAAATAAAACTTTGTGTGTTATGTCCTGCTCCTTCCGTGTCGTCATCCACCCCACCTGAGGTGCACCATAGACAGAAGCGTTCACTGCAGCAGAGATCCTCCCTGCAGACTTCCTTTCGCTGCCTCAGATCATCTTCCCCGTCGCCAGCAGCCATGCCAACTGCATTACCATCATCGACTGAGCATATGAACCTGAGGACTACACAGTTCCGGAAGAGAAGTCGCAGTCTTTCGTGTTTGCTTACGTTATACATTGGTTATTATTACCTGCTACTTAATCGTTCAATCTTGAGTTTTGAATTGCCCATGGGTCTCATATCGAGCCATCAACGAATAGAATCTGTCTACTATCTGGTTCATCTGGGGTCTTCTATGTGGTTCATGTTGGGTGGGCAACAAACAATAGATGATCCATTGTCTATCTTTTTAAACTAAAGCTATAATCTACCTGCTATCATTAGTTTTGTATCCATCCACTCGTTTGCTACCATCAGTCTTGATTTTGCAGGCACCCCTTAGGCCTTACAAAATACAACTATTTTTTTATTATGCATGTCAGATATTGTACACAATCGTACTGAACATGTAGAGAAAAATAGAAGACCGTTGCGTGCGAATATAATGTCATGAAGACGCCGCTCCATGGTGGGCGAAGTGGCCCCCCTCCTGCATTTCCAGATTGTATTCCAGAGGAAGATAATTGTTCAGATGGAGATTCGGAAGGAGCCGACCACGCCTGTTTACCACCTGAGGTGTTTGCTCTAACCTAGCATGCTGATGTTGGTCATATCATGCATATGGCACCTTGCTTGCTTACATTATACATCTTATATGTCATCAGCTTAGTTTAGATTTGCTTTGTGTGGATGCCACCTGTTTGGTTTCTATATCATACTATTCCTGTGCATCAGCCATTTGAGTCGGTCATGGGAAAATCTGGAGTGAGAACAAGGTCTTCTGAGCAGTCAGTGCTACCTGTCGATGCAGATTTCCTGGTGGTTACAGATAGCTCCTCAGAGGAGGATTCAGAGAGAGATGACCAGTCGTATCCCCCCCCCCCGAGGTGCATGCTCTAACTTTGCTGGGTTATATTGCCCATATCATGCATATGGTGTCTTGCATTGTCATGCCATCTGCTTAGATTAGACATGCTTTGTGTGAATGCCTCCTGTTTGATTTCTATATCAGATATGTGAATTATGCAATGCCATGTTTGTCAGCTAGTTATCATATATGTGAATTATGCACCGCCATGGAGCCAGGCATCATATATGTGAATTATCTCATGCCATCTTTTTTTTCATTACGTATTCCATTTGTCGACAATCTGTGTATATTGAACTACTCTTCATGTGTATCAGCCATTTGAGCCGGTTATGGAAAAATCTGGAGTGAAAACAAGGTCTTTAGAGAAGGCAATGGTACCTGTTGAAGCATATACCTCGATGGTTACAGGAGCTCCTCAGAGGAGGATTCAGAGACAGATGACCAGTCCTATATCCCACCTGAGGTGTATGCTCTAAGTTGCAATGTTTATATTTCTCATATGATGCATATGGTGTCTTGCATTGCTGAGTTTAGACATCATATACACAATATTGAATTCTATCTGCTTAGTTTAGATAGCATACATGCGAGTGCCAGCTTCTTAGTATATGAATCAATTATGTCAATTATATCATGCCATCCTGTATACTCAGACAACATGTATGTGAATTATTTCATCCCAACCTATTTTAGAAAGACATCATATAGTTTTGTCATGTCATCCTGTTTAGGTACTCATCATATGTTGAATTATGCCATTATATCCTGTTAAGTTATCCATCATATATCTGAAACTGTGTCATGCTATCCTGTTTAGTTAGGCATCATATATGTGAAATTGTGTCATGCTGTCCTGTTTGGTTAGACAACATATATGTGAATTACCACATCTGTCTATCATACAATGTCTGTACATTCAATTTCTTTTCTTGTTTATTAGCCTTTTGAATTGGAGGGGGTGATGGAAGTATCTAAGGGAGCAAAAACCCGATCTTCACAAAAGACAGTGCTACCCATCGATGCAGCTAGAACCATGGTTGTACTGGCCCACAAACTAGCCCCACCACACATAACCGAGACTCTACCAGATTGTACACTTACACCGTTGGGCAGAGAACCAGCTACAACCCATCTAACCGCAACCCCAACGGATAGTAACCCACTTATAGTTGACAAAGCACCATGTCCATCACAAAGTACCCCCACACGAGTAGTTTGTAAAGCTACTGTTGTGCCCAAGGCACAAAGACCACCACAGCTAACCCAAACTCCATGTTTAAAGCAGAAGAGCAACTGTTCTCAGGTCAGATTCTGTAGCTATGGTCCATACTCCTTTGTTGTTGCATCACTGTATTTACTCATACCAACTACTTTCAAATTTGAAGGATCCAATTGAAACTCCAATGGCGCAACAGGTATGTTTTAAACCTATTTCTTTAACTGGATTACTGTTCTAACTTCTTGCTGTATGCTGATTTCAGTTTAAGTTGTATAAACAGTTATGTTCTCATGTGATGCACATTACAAGTGCTTCCAATGGTGTGTAGTTTATCACACTTATATTCTATCTATGCTGCCGTGTCTTAAAAATATATGAGTTGAACTGTGTCTCTATCTTGATTAGAGAACATAAACTAGAATGATATGGACAATACAGTGACCATAGTACATAGATATATGTTTGTTTCATGCTGTTATCCTATCCCCCTTACTACTGAACCGGTTTACCAAAATGAGTTTCGTATACTACAAGCTAAACCTGTGATGTGTCTACTTGTTTCTCTTGTAGTATGCAAACATAATATTGGAGAAAGCACCCCACTATGCAATGGTAGAGAAAGTAATGCAGATAAGGTTCAAGATAGTGAGACAACCCTGTTGGTCTCCAAGAAAGGTGATAAAAACGATATTGTAGACAATGAGAAAACCCCACAGTCCTGCATTGATGTAGTGTTCGAGTTACTGGCCAGTACTGCTGGCACAAGCTCTCCGAACTAACTGCCTGAATCACTTTGGCTTCTTCAGTCTCAGCTACAAGATGAAAGGCATCAGTTAGTTGTGCTGCGGCAAGAAGCCGAAGGATTGCGGAAGTCCCTGCAGAATTCAGATGCGTACTTTCTTGTGCAAGAGCAAGCACTGGAGGATTTAAGCGCCAACCAAGAGAAAGTTAATAAGCTTGCTAAGCATCTTGCCAGCATTATGGGTACCCAGGATATTGTTTCTTGAACTCTTCTAAAGTGGTTTCAGTTCTGGACTTGTTTTGCTACGGTGTTTATATGCTGCTTTGTTCCCTATATTTGCACTGGTGGTGAACTTTCATGCCTAGTGGATTTAATACATGTAATAGCCGTGATAGCCTAGCATAAGTTGCTTGCTTATTTATTTCCTTGTTGTCTTGTTTATTTGTTTGCTTGTAGTCAGTGCAGTTCTTTTTCCGCGGTTTGCTAGTGACTGCAATAACCTATTTTTTAAAACTAGGCCACAATAACCATGGGCTAATATTTACTGTAGTGACACTAGGCCTCCTACGGGCCGTAGAAGTAGTGTGCCTTCTACGGGCCGTAGAAATAGTAGGCCTTCTACGGGCCGTGGAAACCCTTCTACGGGCCGTATGATTGATTGGCCAAACATGGGCCAATAACAGGCCGCATTATGGCCGTATACGGGCTAGAGTTGGAATCGTCCGTTCATGGGCCGACCATAACGGGCCATCGTTAATACGACGTATTTGATGACGCTATGAAAATGGCCCAACGTATTAATGGACCACAAACGGGCCGACTATAACCACGGGCTGAATTTGGCCCACAAGCAGAAAATGACAATAACGGGCCGTAAGTAAATGAATGCTGGAAATGAGCCCAAGAATAAATGGGCTCTGAGAAGGCCAAAACATAACATGGGCTAGAAACGGCCGAACGGAATAACGGGCCATTAATGGGTATAAAGTGATACACTTTTCATTACGGGCCAGTTTCACCACGGGTCGTTAATGGGTGTAAAGTTATACACTGTTCATTACGGGCCAGTTTCACCACGGGCCGTTATTAGGCCAAGAGTTACATAGGGCCTCATATGGGCCAAAAGACGTCATGGGCCATACATGGGCCAGAAGTGAAAACGGGCTGGAATCTTATTGGATGGCCTAGATGACGCTACTGGGCCTAATTCAGATAGGGCGTAATGGGCCTTGGGTTAGCGGGATGTAAATGGGCTATATGCGAACAGGCCGTTAACAGGCTTTCCATGGGCCGGACCGCCACCTTTTGACCAAGTCAAACATGCCGGCCTTTTCACAGGAACGGGCCTCTGTTGGGCCGTGCCACGTGTCGACGTATCATAGGCGCCTTCTGTTCAATGAGTGGATGACTCTGTCCCAACGATGAGCCGACACGTGTTTCCTCCAGCCAATGATGATTTTACACGTGGAAAATCCCCATTGGTCGGGGCTGTTAATGGGTTATCGGATCCAAAACCCGACCCGATAGCTTAACGGCGTTCCGTTACGGTGGATGCCACGTGTCGGTCACCCTTGACGAAAGCACTTTTGTGACGCGCGATTTATCGTCATGGAAGTGCACACTTCCATGATGATAATTCTGGTAATGTCATGGAACATGTATGACTATCTTGATTCTGTCATAAAATCGTCATGGATGTACATGCATGACAAAAAACACGACCTACTGTGACAAACACGTATCATCACGGAAATGTATTTTTTTGTAGTGATGTTGATCATATCTACTATATTACTCATGTTCGACCTTTGGTCTCCAGTGTTCCGAGGCCATGTCTGTACATGCTAGGCTCGTCAAGTTTAACCCGAATATTCCGTATGCGCAAAACTGTCTTGCACCCGTTATATCTGAATCTAGAGCTTATCACACCTGATCATCATGTGGTGTCTCAGCGCGATGAACTGTCGCAATGGTGCATACTTTGGGAGAACACTTATACCTTGAAATTTTATTAAGGGATCATCTTATAATGCTACCGCCGTACTAGGCAAAATAAGATGCATAAAAGATAAACATCACATGCAATCAAAATACGTAGCGTGCGAAACGATACCTACGTGATCATGAGGAATCCCTTTTTGCTATGGTTGGTGAACGCGGAGCTGTGGAAAGAGCGGGATTGAGAGATTAACGCGGGGGATTATCCAGGTTCGGGCCGCAAGTGATGCGTAATACCCTACTCCTACTGGTTTTCGTTTATCTGGTGTTCTTGGACTAGCTACAAGGCATGCAGGGTCAAAAAATCCGAATCCTCTCTCAGTACTCCACGGGCCTCCTTTTATAGTCAAAGGGGCTGCCACAGTGGCACACCAGAGGTGGAAAGATATACAGTAATCGAGTCTATCTCCTGCAACCGTAGGACAAACACATTTAATGTGCTGCCAACGTGCCCTTCTTGCTTTGTCGGGGATGACAAGGAAGCTCGTCCTAGCTGTCGCCGCCTCGCCTGGCTTTGACGCGCATCCGAACTAACGAGACGAGTAGTGCCACGTTGGCTGGCTGCTGAGTTGGTGCGGTGGCTGAATCTTCACGAAGATCTTTATGCCACCACGCAGGTGCTTGCCGAGTCGGCCTAGAGGCCGCACGTCGCCACGCGGGCACCTGCCTAGCTGGTGGGCTGGCACCTGCATGGGAACAGCGGTGGAGTCTTGGCAGACGTGGGCCTGGCCGTGGCCCCGTGGATGTTTTCGGCAAGAATCTTGCCGGGGCCCTGACAAGGGTCTTGCCACGGCATCGTGGTCGTCCCCGGCAAAGGTCTTGCCGTTGGGTCTCATGGGTATCCTTGTCGAGGATCTTGTCGAGGATCATCGTCTTTTGGTCATCATCTGGTCTCCACAAAGATTTTCATGCCACCATGGAGGTGCCTCCCGAGCCTTCATTCCAAAGTGGTTGATGGTGTTGGAACTCTTGGGCTCAAGGGGGGGGGTCTCTGCTGGCGTTCGGCAAGTTGCCCCGGCAAGGTTCTTGCGGCGGTTGCGGAGGCCCCCCTGGCAAGGGCCTTGCCGAGGAGTCCACCTCGCCCCTCTGCTCTTTGCGTTTCTGGCTTGGCGTTGTTCTGGTTGTCTTGTGGCTTTGCTTCCTTTCTCTGCCCCGCTAGATGTGGCTGCAGGCGCGGCTCCAACTGCCCGCGCTCAAGTAAAGGGGTACAAAATAGGACCCCTCCGTTTGTGCACCGACAGGAGCCCTCGGGCCTGGGCCATACATAAGCGCGACGTGTTGTTGGGCTAGGCCCAAAACGATGCGGGTATCTGGGGCCGAGTTGTACTGTTATAACTCCCTCGCCCGCCGCACTTCCCGACGACCCGCATTGAATGCACGACGTGGCAGTCGTGCGTGACGTGGGGGTCATGCGTGGGGCGGTTGCTACCCTCATGCGCCACATCATAGTAAATGGTAAATAGGCGGCCCGCTCCTTCCCCATAAAAAGGGAAAAACCGCAGCCGCGGTGCTCATTTACCCTCTGCGCCTCTTCCAATCTCGGAACCGCCATTCCTTTCTTCTTCCTTAGGCGAAAGATTTGAAGTTCTGGACTCTGCTTGCTGCTGCTGCACCCCCATTTCTCTTGATCCTTCGGCCCATCCCAGCTGTCATGGCGCCAAAATCCAGCAGGGGCAAGGGAGCAGCCAAGGATGCCGGGGAGAAGGAGGCGCCGGAGAGCGAGTCGGCGGCGCGGCGGACGCAGCTCACCTACTTCCCGTCGATGGTGCATGTGGTTCACCTCAAGAACTTCTTCTTGCCCTTGTGGGGGAGGAAGACGACGGGGCACCCTGCCTCGTGCGTCGTCCCTGCCAATTTTGCCAAGGATGGCCCAAATCGGTACCCCTTCTTCGTAGGTTTCTTCTCTTGCGGGCTCTACCCCTTTTTTATGACTTCTTCAATGACGTCATGCACTCCTACGGCTTCCATCTTTTTGATCTCACGCCGAACGCAGTGGCGTGCATGGATATCTTCGCCCACCTCTACGAGGGCTTTGCCGGGGTGCTCCCTAGCACAACGCTCTTCCGCCACTACTTCTCTCCTCGCCTCCAACCAGGGGTGCGCCATCTCTAGGAGCATCGCCTGGATCCCGAGGACCCAGGAGAAAGGCATGTACCCGGAGGGTGCCCAGAAGGAGAGGTGGGAGGAGTGGCTGGGCCGTTGGTGCTGGCTCAAGGAGGAGGACACACAATAGTTTTGCGGGGTTCATCAGAACCCGCCGACCTGCCGCATGGATTGGAGCGACCTCGACGCCAATGACAAGAAGCTCTTGGTCACCACCACTAGGAACCATCGCCTCACCGCGGCCGGCCTCACCCTTGAGATGATTGGGGCGGACTTCACCCGTCGCCGAATCGCCCAATTGCACAACAAGGGGAGGCCGGCCTGGGACTTCAGGAATGCGGCCAATGTCATGAGGCTCCGCCCTAGCCTGAAGCACAACTTCACGATGATGGGGCATGCCAATTTCTGTCAAAGGCTCTTTCATCTTGACGTGGGCAGCGACGGCAGGGCTGAGAGGACCGACGTGGTCCTGCTGAGCAAAACTCTCGCCAGTCCGACATCATTGCGATGATGCTGGACTTCAACGCACATGGCCTTGACTCGGCCTAGGCCGAGCCGCCAGTGGTGAGGGTGTAGGAGTTCTTCGACACCTTGTCGGAGGCCTATGTCCGCGACGAGCCGCTGCTCATCCAGGACACCACCAAGGCGGAGAGGGACTACATCGCCGCCAGGGCTGCGGAGGCGGCGCTTGCCGGGGAGGCCGGCAGCGCTGGCGGCATGGAGGATGAGGTCGACGCGGCCGTAGAGGATGAGGCCGACACGGCCATAGAGGAGAGGGAGCTCGCCTAGTGGGCGGAGTCTGCCGGGAAGGCCAGCGGCGTCGATGATAAGGCTCCCCTCGTGGAAGATGTGGGTGACGAATTGTCTGAAAAGGAGGTCGACGCGAATGATCCCCCGGCTGCAGGAAGGCGGCGGGTCCTACGGCGGACTTCCTCTAGCGAGTCGGTTCGACCCGGTAGGATCGCGCAGTGGTAGCCGGCCGAGGGACAACCCTTGCGTGAGACGAGGGCGATGAAGGCCACGACAACGAAGAAGGTGGTGAAGACCATAGTGGCGAAGAGGACAACAACTGCTTCTTCCTTGTCCAAGCGGCACCAGACCCCGTCCC
This sequence comes from Triticum urartu, assembly GCF_003073215.2. NCBI lineage: Eukaryota > Viridiplantae > Streptophyta > Magnoliopsida > Poales > Poaceae > Triticum > Triticum urartu. The sequence continues at coordinate 349,333,690 of NC_053023.1, forward strand.
CTTCTCCTCCTCCTTCGGACGGCACCCTGGAGGCCAAGTTCGACCTCAGGTCCTTTAGCCCGGCAAGGAAGAGGAAGCTAGCGGATGAGGAGGTGGAGGACGAGTAATTATTCTGCCCCCACCACTTCCTGACCTTACACCTGTGTTATCTTCCTTTGATTTGGTGTCATCTTCACAAGGACACAGAGACGCTGACGCCGAGGGTGGCAAAGAGGGCCAAGGCATCGGCGGGTGACAAGCCCCCGGCGGCTACTCCGTATACGCCGCTGCTGGTGGAGAGCAGCCTAGATAGCAGCCCCCGATGCAGCCCCCGCTTCAGCCCCCATCATGGGTCCGCCACTCATTCCTTCATTGATGAACCCTGGGGTGTGGAACTTTGATGTTGACCTTGCTGGGTTTGCACGAGGAGCCACAGAGGGCCACCCCCAACGCACCGCCCCCCTCGACTACACAGTCCAGAGTGGGGTGTCCCCGGCAAGGGTATCGACCACCGAGCCCACATATATGGAGGAGGAGGGGGCGAGCTTGGGTTCCATTGGTTCTGCCCCGGCAATGAACATTGGCGGGGAAGGCGCCACTTCTTCCCAGCCTGGTGCCGGTAAGTGGTTCGTTCTCGTCCCTGTTCCTTCTTCTGCTTTTTGAATGTTGGTCTTGGCTCCGTCTCATTCCCTTCCTTGGTCACCAGGCCCTTCCCCGGCGGCCCAGGAGGATATCGACACCGTCATCGAGGAGGTCGCCAGGGACGCCGAGGACGAGGTCAACAAGATTGCTGCCGGGGAGGCCGCCAAGACCGCCACTGAAGAGGCCGCCGAGGGGCCTGCCGGGGAGGCCGGAAAGGGGCCTGCAGGGGAGCCCGACAAGGGGCTTGCCAGGGAGGGGTTGGTTGACTATCAACCTTCCTCCTCGGCCGCCTTTGGCTCAAGCAAATATATGAAGGTGAGCGATGACCTGTTCATCCACCTCCCAGGAATGGCGAGCACCAGGGCGCCAACCTAAGGGGAGGTGTTCGATGACGAGGCACTCATAGCCACCGGGCTTGAGGTTGTTGACGAACCGAGCGCCGGTGGCAACGGTTCCTAGGAGGAGCAGCTCCTTCGGGCCATGAGCATCTACTTCCAGAAGCTCCAGGCGCTTCACCGTGCTCGGCTGGAAAAGGCGAAGTCCAGGATGGCAGCATTGGAAAAAGCAGAGGTGGACCTTGAGGAGCATGTCACTGAGACGCAGGCCTGGTTTAGCCATGCCCATGATGAACTGAAAGTCGCCCAGGATCTGTTGGCTGAGTGCAGACAGGAGCTCATCCTGAAGCAGGCTGACGTCGAGAAAGTCCAGGAGGTGGCGAGGGAACAGGCCGCCAAGGACGAGGCCGCCCGACACCAGCACCAGGCTGAGCTGAACTCCCAGGAGGAGGATCTTGCCGCTCGTGAGGAGGTGCTCGCCGCCACACTCCGCGGCAAAGATGAGGAGGTCGAGAAGCTCATCGCACAGTGGACCCAGGAGCTGGAGTAGAGGCACAAGGAGGCACTTAATGCTCAAGCCCTGACCCATGCCAGCAAGGTGGCGGAGCTAGAGGTGGAGCGGGATGGGCTAAAGGAATGGGTCCTAAAGAAGATGGAGGAGAAGGATGTGGCCAAAGGCACTCTGGCGAAGGCACAGGCCATAGTCCTTGGCAAGGCTGAGCTACTCTCCAAGGCCAATGACGCCATCAATGACCTGAAGCTGAAGCTGGAGGGCCTTGAGGGGACACTTTCGGAGGTCAGGGCCTGGGAAGAGATCCTAACCAAGGGCCTGGAGGAGGAGAGGCAGCTGCGGATGGATGATGCCGCTGCACACAAGGAGTACACGGAGAGCATAAACCATTGGGTTAGCCGCCTTGCCAACGTCGCTGGCAGGATCACCACGAAGCTGGCTGCCATGGGGATGCTAGGTGTGAGGTACCTCCCGGAGCCTAACGTGAGTCCCAACGCCAGACTGAACATGTTCTTTGAAGGCGGTCTTGCAGCCCTGGAGCAGCTCCACTCCAACCGGGAAACTTATCTGGCGAACGAGTCTCGGAGGCTCTGTCGGGGCACCCTGACCAAGGTACTCACCAAGGTGGCGGTTCTCAAGGAGTGTATCAATCCCATCATCAACTGCGTCGATGGAGTTGAGAGGGTTGAGGGCCAGCGCCGGGACTAGGCACCCCGTTTCTCGTTGCCGCTGCGAGTTCAATACCAATACAGTTTTATCTTAAGTTAGAACCGCAACGATTATTTGATGTAATATAACTCTATAGTACTTCAATATCTTGCATGCTATCTTCCCGTTAGATCTTTCTTTGTATGTTTGCACACTCCGCTTGGTGAGATAAGGCTGCCGGTGCGTAAACCCATGCCGTGGTTCTTTGAGGACGAATCCTTAGCACCCTGCTGGGAGGACACTTGCTGCTGGGTAAACCACCTTGCCACTTCCAGCGCGGTCGCTTGAACTGTCGAGCGGACACAAAATAGGACAAGAGCGCGGCTCGTAGCGGGTAGGCCGCCTTGTCGTTCTCAGCGCGGTCGCATGAACTGTCGAGCAGACTCGAGACAGAGACCCAAAAGCGAAAGGGTCCCATACAAGGAAAGAGATGTTTCGGAGAGGACAGACTCACATAAATGAAATTAGCCAAAATTTTACATGACTTAGCTTTTCGGGGCACGCGGATGGTTGTCGAAGCTGCGGACAACACCAGAGGGCGGCCGATCGACATAGCCTTCTCACTTCGAGCCGTCCCCACGAAAGAGTCGTCGGGTCGGCTCCAAAACCAGATTTCCACGGCTTGCGCCCCCTACCTGGCATGGCAAAGATGTCGGGGGAAACAACACCTCGGGGATCACGAGGAATCCCTTATTGCTACGGTTGGCGAGCGCGGAGCTATGGAAACAGCGGGATTGAGAGATTAACGCAGGGAGATTATCCAGGTTCGGCCGCAAGTGATGCGTAATACCCTACTCCTGCTGGTTTATGTTTATATGGTGTTCTTGGACAAGCTAAAAGGTTTGCAGGGTCCAAAAAGTCCAAATCCTCTCTCAGTACACCGCGGGCCTCTTTTATAGTCAAAGGGGCTGCCAAAGTGGCACACCGGAGGTGGAAAGCTATACAACGATCGAGTCTATCTCCTGGCACTGTAGGACAAATGCATTTAATGCGCTGCCGACGTGCCCTTCTTGCTTTAGTGGGGATGGCAAGGAAGCTCGTCCCAGCTGTCGCCGCCTCGCCTGGCTTTGACGCACGTCCAAACTGACGAGGCGTGTAGTGCCACGTTGGCTAGCTGCTCAGTTGGTGCGGTGGATGAATCTTCACGGAGATCTGCATGCCACCACGCACGTGCTTGTCGAGTCGGCGTAGAGGCCGCACGTCGCCACGCGGGTGCCTGCCTAGCTGGTGGGCTGGCAGCTGCGTGGGAACGGCGGTGGAGTCTTGGCAGACGTGGGCCTGGCTACGGCCCCGCAGATGTTTCCGGCAAGAGTCTTGCCGGGGCTCCGACAAGAGTCTTGCCGTGGCATCGTGGTCGTCCCCGGCAAGGATCTTGCCGGGGGTATCGTGAGTATCCTTGGCAAGGATCTTGCCGAGGATTGTTGTCTTCTGGTCACCATCTAGTCTTGTGTGCTTCTGGTCTCCACAAAGATTTTCATGCCACCATGGAGGTGCCTCCCGAGCCTCGGTTGCAAAGTGGTTGATGGTGTTGGAACTCTTGGGCTAAAGAGGGGGTGGGGCATCTCTACTAGCGTCGGGCAAGTAGCCCCGGCAAGGTTCTTGCCGGGGCTGCGGAGGCCCGCCCGGCAAGGGCCTTGCCGGGGGAGTCCACCTCGCCCCTCTGCTCCTCGCGTTTCTGGTTTGGCTTTTTCTGGTTGTCTTGTGGCTTTGCTTCCTTTCTCTTCCCCGCTAGGTGTGGCCGCACGCGTGCCTCCAACTGCCCGCACACAAGTAAAGGGGTACAAAATAGGACCCCTCCTTTTGTGCACCGACAATATGTGACATGATATGGCCATCATCATCTTGTGCCTTTGATCTCCATCTCCAAAGCACCGTCATGATATCCATCATCACCGGATAGACACCTTGATCTCCATCGTAGCGTCGTGGTCGTCTCGCCAACTATTGCTTCTACAATTATCGCTAACACATAATAATAAAGTAAAGCAATTGCATGGCATTTGCATTTTAGACAATAAAGCGACAACCATAAGGTTCCTGCCAGTTGCCGATAACTTCTACAAAACATGATCATCTCATACAACAATTTATATCAAATCATGTCTTGACCATATTACCTCACAACATGCCCTGCAAAATCAAGTTAGACATCCTCAACTTTGTTGTTGCAAGTTTTACGTGGCTGCTACAGGCTTCTGGCAAGAACCTTTCTTACCTAAGCATGAAAACCACAATGGTGTTTCGTCAACTTTGTTGTTTTAACCATCAACAAGGACCCGCCACAGTCAAATTCGATTCATCTAAAGTTGGAGAAATAGACACCTGCCAGCTACCTCATGTCTGATGGTGGAACAAGTCTCATGACAGTGGTCATGTAAGGTTGGTCCAGGCCGCTTCATCCAACAATAGCAATGAATCAAAATAAGACATTGGTGGTAAGCGGTATGACTATCACCGCCAACAACTCTTTGTGTTCTACTCATGCATATCATCTACGCATAGACCTGGCTCGGATGCCACTGTTGGGTAACGTAGGATGCAATTTCAAAAAAATTCCTACACTCACGCAAGATCTATCTAGGAGATTCATAGCAATGAGAGGGGAGAGTGTGTCCACGTACCCTCGTAGACCGAAAGCGGAAGCATTAGTTTAATGCGGTTGATGTAGTCGAACGTCTTCTTGATTCAACCGATCAAGTACCAAACGTACGGCACGAGCGAGTTCTGCACACGTTCAACTCGATGACATCCCTCGAACTCTTGATCTAGAAAAGTGTCGAGGGAGTGTTTCGTCAACACGATGGCATGGTGACGGTGATGGTGAAGTGATCCGCGCAGGTGAATATGACCGGCGGCGTAAACTGTGGAGGGGGCGCCACACATGGCTAACTATATTTGTTGTGTGTTCTAGGCCCCCCTCCCCACATATATATAGGTGTGAGGAGGAGGGGAACAGCCATGGGGTACCCCAAGTAGGAGGAATCCTACTTGGGGGCCTCCTCCAATTCGGCCTCCCCCTTTCCTTATCTCCGGAGGGGGGAAGGAAAGAGGGGAGAGGGGAAAGGAAGGGGGAATCCTATTTCCTCCATTTCCTTTCCTCCTCCCCTTTTCCTTTCTCCACTTAGGCCGGCCCATATGGGGGCACACCAGCCCCTTAGTGGCTGGTTTGTCCCGCCCTTGGCCAAATAAGGCCCATATATTTGCCGTGGGGTGCCCGGAACCCGTTCCGGTGACCCGATACGTACCTGATCCCCCCCAAAACATTCCAGTGTGCGAATACTATCGTCCTATATATGAATCTTTACCTCTTGACCATTTCGAGACTCCTCGTCATGTCCGTGATCTCATCCGGGAATCCAAACAACATTTGGTCACCAAATCACATAACTCATATAATACAAAATCGTCACTGCCGCTCCCCTCCCGGCCCTGCGCGCCTCCGACCGCCGCCAGCTAGTGCCGCCTCCCTTGCGCCTCGCCTCGCCGCCCTGCCGCGCCGTTCGCCGGCCACCGCATCGCCTCGCTGATGCATGCGCCGACGCTCGCCGGCAAGCTCGCCGGAGTCTCCTCTCCGGTGGATCTGGAAAAGGTGGACCAGATCCACCCATCTATCGAACCAAACGCCACCCGGCGTCACGATCCACTCTGTCATGGTACCGCTTCGTCCCGTGTTGACTTCCGCGGACGTGAAATTCCACCAAGTCCTGGAGTTCTCTGTTATTTTTATGCCCTGTTCATCACATCATATCTCCATGACTGTTGCTCCATTTCATGCACATGATATATCAAAGTGTTCATTGTGAGATGCTCTTCATTTCATTGTGGCATTCTTGTTTGAGTTCATCTTGATGCCCTAATCATTGATGCAAGAGTGCTATAAAATGTTTACTGCTGCTACTTATAAGTTTGTGGTGATTTGTCATTTTTGTCACATATGATGTGTGCTTCATATGGGCATGAGCTCTATATTTGTTTTGAGTTATGTCATGCCATATTTACATAGGTGCTTGTCTTGAATTTTTGTGATCAATGTGGTGTCTAGCACAAGTGTAACGCCCTCGATGCGGCTATATCTCCCACGTGTCGAAGCACGACTTAGAGGCATAACCGCATTGAAAGCAATGTCGCAAGTGAGGTAATCTTCACACAACCCATGTAATAAATAAGGGAAAGAGATACGTAGTTGGCTTACACTCGCCACATCACACAATAGCATAAATAACATTACATTCATCCAGATACACTCATGGTCCGACTATGGAACCAAAATAAAGAACAACCCCAAATGCGACAAAGTCCCCGATCGCCCCAACTGGGCACCACTACTAATCGTCTGGAAAGGAAACATAGTATCGTCCTGAGTCCTCATCGAACTCCCACTTGAGCTCAGTCGAATCACCTGGAGTGGTATGATCGGTCCCTGCATCTGGTTTTGGAAGTAATCTCTGAGTCACGGGGACTCAGCAATCTCACACCCTTGCGATCAAGACTATTTAAGCTTGTAGCAAGGGTAAAAGTATGGGGTGGAGCTGCAGCAAGCGACTAGCATATATGGTGGCTAACATACACAAATGAGTGTGAGAAGAGAAGGCAAAGGCACGATTTATAAACTATGATCAAGAAGTGATCCTAGAACAACCTATGATCAAACATAACTCGAGACCGTGTTCTCTTCCCGGACTCCGCCGGAAAGAGGCCATCACGGCCACACACTCTGTTGATTCATTTTAATTAAGTTAAGTTAAAGGTGATCTACAACCGGACATTAACAAATTCCCATATGCCCATAACCATGGGCACGGTTTTCGAAAGATCAAATCCCTGCAAGGGTGTCCCAACTTAGCCCATCACAAGCTCTCACGGTCAACGAAGGATAAGCCTTCTCCCAAGACGACCTGACCAGACTCGGAATCCCGGTTACGAGACATCTCGACAACGGTAAAACTAAACCAGCAAAGCCACCCGAATGTGCCGACAAATCCTGATAGGAGCTGCACATATCTCATTCTCAGGGCACATCGGATTGTCCAAACTTCCGGTAGGCCAGCCCAGAGTTGCCCCTAGTGGCCACCGGCGGCTGACAGGTTGGACCAACACTTAGAGGAGCACTGGCCCGGGGTTTTAAATAAAGATGACCCTTGAGTTCGTGGAACCCAAGGGAAAAAGAGGCTAGGTGGCGAATGGTAAAACCAAGGTTGGGCCTAGCTGGAGGAGTTTTATTCAAGGCGAATTGTCAAGGGGTTCCCATTATAACCTAACCGTGTATGGAACGCAAAATCAAGGAACATAACACCCGTGTGACGGAAACTAGGGCGACAAGAGTGGAACAAAACACCAGGCATAAGGCCGAGCCTTCCACCCTTTACCAAGTGTATAGGTGCATTAAAGTAGACAAGATACAATAATGATATCCCAACAATAAACATGTTCCAACAAGGAACAACTCCAATCTTCACCTGCAACTAGCAATGCTATAAGAGGGGCTGTGCAAAGCGGTAACATAGCCAAACAAAGGTTTGCTAGGACAAGGTGGGTTAGAGGTTTGACATGGAAATATGGGAGGCATGATAAGCAAGTGGTAGGTATCGTAGCATAGGCATAGCAAAAGAGCGAGCATCTAGCAAGCAAATATAGAAGTGATTTCGAGGGTATGGTCATCTTGCCTGCCAAGTTCTCCGAGTTGACATTAGCTTGATCCTCGTAAGCGTACTCAACGGGCTCCTCGATCACGTACTCGTCTCCCGGCTCTACCCAAGCAAGAACAACAAGCAAAGGGAGACACAATCAACCACGTGCAACGCACAAACAACATGATGCAAAACATGTCATGATATGCGGGATGCGATATGCGATGCATATGCATGATTCGGAAAGGAATGATTGAAACTGGCCTCAACTTGGAAAACCAAGAGTGCCACTAGAAAGAGGAGTTGATTTTGGTCGAAATCGATATAAAGATCACCGGAATCGGATGCACGGTTTGGAAATGGCAAGCAAAACAAATATGGAACCGATCTGCGATTAACAACACGAGACCATCTAAATGCATCAAGAACAACAAACTACTGCACCCAAACATAGCAACAAAATACATGGCAGGGATCCACTCAAGATACTTGACAAAATATGAACACTGAGCTACGGCTAATTCACTCAATAACAGGTTCAAACAAGCATGGCAAAAGTGCAAAAGATATCAGGTTACAGACTTAGCGAAAATAACATGTCAGGAATTTAACATCAAGAAGCAATGTTAAGAGCAAGATAACAACATGCTACAGGAACATATCATGGCAAATAAAGGCATGAGATGAAGCCACTCAAAGCATACAACAAAATTCCCTTACTGACCATAAGCAAAAAGGGATAGGAAAATACAAGGGCAACCATGTGAACATAGTAATTATCGTTAACAGATTCAGACTTAGTAGAAAACTAGAACATGGCAAAACAGATAACAAGTAGGCATATTTACGAGCTCAATGCACTCACTACAAGGCATTGCATGGCAATCTAAGCATACACCCAGCAAGTAGACATGGCATAGAAGCTAGACATGGCAGGAACAACAACATAGCATGCACGGATCAACTACAACAAGCTCGGCAAAAATGCTTAACATGTAAACATTCTGCCAGGAACATTTTATAGCAAAACTAGAGCTCGATTGACTCAAGCTGGGGTGCTCTATAAATGCAAACAAATATATATATGGATAGAGCACCACAATATCTACAAAACATCCTTACTGATCATGCTCAAAAGAGGCACGGATCACTCGGTAGCAACATGAACACATGGCATAAAAATATAAACAGGGCAATGGCTTAGAATATTTCTAAGTCCCTGAAATCAGCAACAATAAGTAAGCTACTTTGCATGCTTGTGCTAGTCACCACAGAGATCACAAAAATACATGGCATACACCCCTGTAAAGATGACATGGCATAATCCAAAACACATTTAGAGCTCAAGATCATAGGAGGCACACATCAATCATGGCAAAAATGACAAATATCCAATTGTTGATAAGGATCTGAAACTAACATCACATAGCCCTCTTGCAACAGCATTTAGGACATCAAGATGAGCTCAAATGAACATGATGCAATGAGATGGAATGAAGTACTCGTCGAGACGAACATTTCGATATCCTACACGCACGAATCGAAGCAATGGTTGCAAAGTTATGAGCTGATGAAGTATGCAAAATAATTAGGGTTAGGAGGGGAAAAGTCAACCGAATCGTCCAGATCCAGATCCGGGGCACTATAGCTGAGGTCGCCGGAGTACTGTAGCTGGCCGGAGCGGGACTTGCCGGACTTGGAGGGAGCTCGCCGAAGGGAGTCACCGGAGCACGCCAGTCGAAGAGGAGGAACTCGCCGGGGCGGTGGTGCGCTTGGATGGCGAGGGGCGGTGCTCGATGGCTCCGGCGGAGGAGCTCAGCGACCGGATCGGCGGGGGCGGCGGTCGCCGGCGAAGGAGTGAGGCGGCGGCGCCGGAGATGGACGGATGCGGTGGCGCGCTCCGGCCAAGAGTTGCGGGCGGAGGGGTCGAACGAGGCGGGCGGCGCGCGCCCGATGGGTTCCGAGGGCCGGCGCTGGGCCACGCGGGCCTGGCGGTGAAGGAGGCCGGCGGTGCCACGTGTCGGTCGCTCACTGGCTCGGGGCGGTTTCTCGTGCGGAGGCACACATGTCCGGCGACAGCGCGAGCGAATTTTTAGGGTTAGGGTGGTTTGGACCCGGAATTTCGGGGTGAGATGCTCTTTTATAGAGGTAGGAGGAGCTAGGAGGCTCCAAATTGAGCACGGTTTGCGGCCACGCGATCGTGATCGAATGGCCTAGATGATGGAGGGGGTTTAGTTGGGTTTTGGGCCACTTTGGAGGGGTGTTGGGCTGCAACACACACGAGGCCTTTTCGGTCCCTCGGTTAACCGTTGGAGTATCAAACAAAGTGCAAATGGTACGAAACTTGACAGGCGGTCTACCGGTAGTAAACCAAGGACGCATGACAAGTCTCGGTCCAATACGAAAATGTTTAACACCCACACATGAAAAGAGGTAGAAAGGGGCACCAGAGGACATAGGAGCGACGAAATGCAAAACGGACAGCGGGGAAAATGCTCGGATGGATGAGACGAACATGTCTGCAAATGCGATGCACATGATGACATGATATGATATGCATGACAAAGACAAAACAACTTGAAGAAAAAAACCCGACAATGATGAAATAACATAAGTTAGTGTCGGAAAAGGCAAGAGTTGGAATACAAATATGGCATGTTACATACAGGGTGTTACAACACTCCACCACTACGAAAGGATCTCGTCCCGAGATCTAGGACTGGAAAAACTCCGGGTACTCAAAACGGAGGTGATCCTCGCGTTCCCAGGTGGCTTCACGGTTGGAATGATGTGACCACTCGACTCTCAGGAATTTGATAGACTTGTTGCGAGTCTTGCACTCAACTTCTTCACGAATAGCAACGGGGTGCTCACGATAAGACTGGTCTGCTTGGAGATCAATCTCTTCAAAGTTGATGGTGCGGTTAGGAGTCTTGAAACACTTGCGGAGCTGAGAGACATGAAACACGTCATGCACATTTGCAAAGTTGGATGGAAGCTCAAGTTGATAGGCGAGATCGCCTCTTTTGCCAATGATCTTGAAAGGACCCACGTATCTCAGGGAAAGCTTCCCTTTGATACCGAAGCGACGAGTACCTTTCATTGGAGAGACGCGGAGGTAGACATGGTCTGCGATCTCGAAAGCCAAGTCACGATGTTTGCTATCATAATAACTCTTCTGGCGCGATTGCGCGGCTTTCAGATTTTCACGAATGACTTTGCACATTTCTTCAGCCTCTGTGATCAAGTCATTGCCAAGAAGTTGGCGTTCACCAGTCTCTGACCAGTTAAGAGGAGTACGGCACTTCCTGCCATAGAGAATTTCGAATGGGGCCTTGCCCGAACTCGCTTGGAAGCTGTTGTTGTAGTAGAAATCGGCATATGGAAGACAATCTTCCCAGTTCATATCGAAAGAGATGACACATGCCCTGAGCATATCTTCAAGAATTTGGTTAACTCGCTCGACTTGGCCACTGGTTTGAGGATGAAAGGCTGTGCTGAAGCGAATGTTCGTGCCCATGGCCTTATGAAAAGAATACCAGAACTTAGAGGTGAAGATGCTGCCATGATCTGAAGATATCAACTGCGGAATGCCATGCAGAGAGACAATCCTGGAGGTATATAGCTCAGCCAACTGAGCTGCTGTGATAGATTCTTTGATAGGAAGGAAATGAGCCACTTTACTGAGCTTGTTGATGACAACAAAGATAGGATCATTGCCACGCTTGGACTTTGGAAATCCAGTCACGAAGTCCATCTTAATATGGTCAAACTTCCATTCTAAAATGGCAAGAGGTTGGAGGAGACCAGCTGGTCGTTGGTGTTCTGATTTCACTCTTCTGCAGACGTCACATTCATTGACGAACTGATCAATCTCGCGCTTCATTCGAGTCCACTAATACGACTGCTTGAGGTCCTTGTACATCTTTGTACTTCCAGGGTGGATAGAGAGGAGTGAATTGTGAGCCTCGTTCATAATGACTTTATGAATGTCACCTTTAGGCCCAACAATGTGATCCTCGAAGAATAGAGTATCCTTGTCATCAAGACGATAGCACTTGAACTTGGGTTGACTCTTGGCAATCACAATCTTCACCTTCTTCACCATAGCATCAAGAAGTTGAGCCTCACGAATCTGATCTTCCAAAGTAGGAGAGACTTGGAGGTTGGCCAGAAATCCTTGAGGAACAACTTGCAGATTGAGTTTGCGGAAAGCTTCACAAAGCTCTGGTTGGTAAGGCTTGAGAATCAGACTGTTGCAGTAAGCCTTCCTATTCAATGCGTCAGCAATTACATTGGCCTTGCCTGGAGTATATTCGATACTCGATTATACTCTTGAATCATTTCGACCCAACGAGTCTGCCTGAGGTTGAGGTTTGGCTGAGTGAAGATGTACTTGAGACTCTTATGATCTGTGAAGATGTCCACTTTTCTTCCCAATAAGAGATGTCTCCAAGTTAAAAGAGCATGGACAACTGCCGCCAACTCGAGGTCATGAGTGGGGTAGTTCTTTTCGTAGGGTTCAACTGGCGAGAGGTATAGGCCACAACTTTCTTCTCTTGCATAAACACTGCACCAAGACCTTGAAGGAAAGCATCACAGAAAACCTCGAACGGTTTGGATTCATCAGGAGGAGTCAGAACTGGAGCAGTGACTAACTTCACTTTCAGGGTGTTGAAAGCGATGTCACATTCAGGTGACCAGTTGTACTTCACATGCTTCTGGAGAAGGTTGGAAAGAGGCTTCGCGATCTTAGAGAAATTCTCAACGAACCTTCGACAATAGCTTGCGAGCCCAAGGAAGCTGCGGAGTTGCTTCATGTTCTGATTTGGTTCCCAATTCACAATTGCAGATACCTTCTCATGATTAACAGCTATGGCCTTGTCGGAGATGATATATCCAAGGTAGAGAACCTCATCGAGCCAAAACTCGCACTTTGCAAACTTCGCATAGAACTGATGTTCTCTGAGCTTATCTAGCACCAATCTCAAGTGCTTGGCATGATCCTCCTTGTTCTTGGAAAAGACCAAAATGTCATCGAGGTAGACCAAGACGAAGTCATTTGTGTAGGCGTTGAAGCTGAAGTTCATCATGCGAGAGAATGTTGGCGGTGCATTGACGAGGCCGAAAGACATGACAGTGTATTCATATGAACCATAGCTTGTTCTGAATGCTGCCTTGGGGATATCTTCTTCACGAATGCGAATCTGATGATAGACCATATGGATATCAAGCTTGGAGAATACTTGAGCACCTTTGAGTTGTTCGAAAAGCTCATTGATGTTGCGAAGTGGGTACTTGCTATTTGTGGTCTTCTTGTTCAATGGACGGTAGTCGACACAAAGTCGGCCCATTCCATCCTTCTTCTTGACGAAAAGAACACCACAACCCCATGGATAAGAACTTGGTCGGATGAGACCCATACGCTCTTGAATATCGAGTTGCTTCTTCAGCTCCTTCAACTATTCAGGTCCAAGCTTGTAAGGACATTTGCAAATAGGTTCATTGCCAGGCTCAAGATTGATGATGAATTCAACTGGCCGGTGCAAAGGCATTCCTGGAAGCTCTTATGGAAAGACGTCTTGATATTCACAAACGACTGGAATCTGAGAGATGGCATCCAGCTCACCCTTCTCATTGAGAGAAAACAGTCGGATGGTATCATCACGAGCGGCAAAGTCGATTACATCCTCAGACGAATGTGCAAATTGAATCTGCTTGGCAGCATAATCAAGCTGAGCCTTGTGCTTAGAAAGCCAATCCATTTCGAGAATAAGATCAATATCCGAGTTACCAAGGACCATTGGAGAAGACAGAAACTTATAGTCGCCCAACGTGATAGAAACATCCGGAACCACATAGCTTGAGTCCAAGCATTTACCCGGTGAAACAACTGCTAACGGTCTATGCATATCTCGGAAAGCCAACTCGTGCTTAGATGCAAATGGTCTCCAGATGAAACAATGCGATGCACCAGTGTCAAAAAGAACTTTTGCAGGAATATCGTTAACAGGAAGGTTACCCATAATCACATCTAATGAGTCCTCTGCCTGAGCTGCGTTCATCATGTTGACCTTTGCGAACTTGGGATCATGCTTGACCACTGCAGTACTAGCAGATCTCACAGGAGGAGGAGGAGGAGGAAGACGCCTCTGATTGAAGCATTTGTTAGCATAGTGACCCTTCTACTGACACTTGTTGCACGTGACCTCCGAGAGTGGACGGTGATACAGAGCACTTGATCTTGGAGGATGAGATGAAGTCTTGTTCTGAAAGCCTGGGTTGGGTGGGGGGGAACATCAATTGCCACCTTTGCTCTTCTACTGATAAGGCTGACGAAACGGAGGAGGAGGCAGCCAATACTTTTGCTGCTTAGTAGCCACTTGAGTTGAGGAACAAGGAGTTGCATCTCTGACTCACTTCTTGGAAGCATCGCACTTGAGTTGAGCAGCCTCTTGTTTCAGTGCCATGTTGTAAAACTCATCGTACTTGTGAGGCTCAAAAAGCACAAGAGCAAGGTGAAGATCTTCTCTGAGGCCACCTCTGAACTGATAAATCATGCTCTTCCAATCAGGGACGTCCTGCTTGGCGAAACGAGCGAGCTTCTGGAACATGATGTTATACTGGTAAACAGACAAGATGTCTTGCTTCAGGTTGCGGAGTTCCTCACACTTGCTCTCAACAACACTCTGAGGAATGTGGTGAGATTTGAAGCCTTGACAGAATTCATCCCAGGTAATCACACGGCCTCCTCTGGAATCTTTGTATTGCTGATACCATTCAGCAGCTTGGTCTTTGAGTTGGAGCGAGGCAAACTTGACAAAGTCCTCAGGCCTGACATTGCTACACTCGAAATGCTTGCAGATATCCACGAGCCAATCATCAGCGTCTGTTGCCTCGACATAGTTGCTGAAGGTCTTTGGCTGGTTAGCGAGGAACTGGTTGAGTGTAGCAAACTGATTCTGATTGTTGCCATGGCCATGATTCCCTTGGTTGCGCTCTTGCAAGAGTTGCATGATCAGCTGTGTGTTTGCATTGGTAGCGGCCATCACAGCTTGCCATGCCTCCGGAGGTGGAGGTGGTGGTGGCGGATCAGGATTGGAACGCGTAGGAGGAGCCATCCTGAAGAGGGTGACATCTATTAGCATCTTAACAAACATATATTCAAGATGAATCAAATGGATTGAAATTGCGACATATAGTATTAACATCCGAACAAAATGAACGAAAGCATTCCAATTGAAATGGTCACACTTCCATAAATTGAGAAGCCACTTAGATAGAGGTAGAAGAATAAAACAACAAAGTACGGACAAGAACAAATACTTGGTGAGGATTACCCAATCCAAAACCAAATATCCGCGGAAGAAATACTAGAGCTACATGAATTTCCACCTATGAAACTCCCGAACCTTTCCGGTTATGCAATCAGGTGTTGGGGATACAAGAGAAGCATGATATCTCACCCAAAGTATAAAATCCTACATCCAGCTGTATCCATCCTTCAACACATAACCAAGAAACCTTCAGAAATCGTTTACCTCAACCTTCAAAAATCATCCATTATACAAGTTATGGCAATACTCCCGAACTCCTGCCCCAGTATTGGGTGGCGTCGAGGTTATCTCACCAACAACTGCATAAAAGAGATTTTCGATGTCGGCGAAACTCAGGTATTCCAGAATTGCAACAATAACATTGTGATGACAACACCTCAGAGCTCAACTCCCTGGGACACTTCCACAACCCCTAAATGTCAGGAGGCACGAAGAACAATGTTCTCGTCACAAATCCATCGGAACGTTTCCAAGATACCCGCGTGATCCTAATTTTTTTAGTGAAATTTGAGAAGAGAAGAGTCAAAACTCTACGTCAGGATGCCTCACCAGAGCGACGAAGGGACTAGGAGTAAAAAGAATCCTACTCTCCGATATATATAATCCTAAATGACTCAAAACATTTTTCTAGACTCAACAACGCTAGCGATTCAATCAAGTAGGGGGCTCCTAAGGTTGGGGAAGGCTCTAATTACCAACTTGTAACACCCTCGATGCGGCTATATCTCCCACGTGTCGAAGCACGACTTAGAGGCATAACCGCATTGAAAGCAATGTCGCAAGTGAGGTAATCTTCACACAACCCATGTAATAAATAAGGGAAAGAGATACGTAGTTGGCTTACACTCGCCACGTCACACAATAGCATAAATAACATTACATTCATCCAGATACACTAACGGTCCGACTACGGAACCAAAATAAAGAACAACCCCAAATGCGACAAAGTCCCCGATCGCCCCAATTGGGCACCACTACTAATCGTCTGGAAAGGAAACATAGTATCGTCCTGAGTCCTCATCGAACTCCCACTTGAGCTCAGTCGAATCACCTGGAGTAGTATGATCGGTCCCTGCATCTAGTTTTGGAAGTAATCTGTGAGTCACGGGGACTCAGCAATCTCACACCCTTGCGATCAAGACTATTTAAGCTTATAGGAAGGGTAAAAGTATGAGGTGGAGCTGCAGCAAGCGACTAGCATATATGGTGGCTAACATACACAACTGAGTGCGACAAGAGAAGGCAAAGGCACGGTTGATAAACTATGATCAAGAAGTGATCCTAGAACAACCTACGATCAAACATAACTCGAGACCGTGTTCTCTTCCCGGACTCCGCCGAAAAGAGACCATCATGGCCACACACTCTGTTGATTCATTTTAGTTAAGTTAAAGGTTATCTACAACCGGACATTAACAAATTCCTATCTTCCCATAACCACGGGCACGACTTTGGAAAGATCAAATCCCTGCAGGGGTGTCCCAACTTAGCCGATCACAAGTTCTCACGGTCAACGAAGGATATTCCTTCTCCCAAGACAACCCGATCAGACTCGGAATCCCGGTTACAAGACATCTCGACAATGGTAAAACTAAACCAGCAAAGCCACCCGAATGTCCCGACAAATCCTGATAGGAGCTGCACATATCTCATTCTCAGGGCACATCGGATTGTCCAAACATCCGGTAGGCCAGCCCAGAGTTGCCCCCGGTGGCCACCGGCGGCTGACAGGTTGGACCAACACTCATAGGAGCACTGGCCCGGGGGTTTAAATAAAGATGACCCTTGAGTCCACGGAACCCAAGGGAAAAAGAGGCTAGGTGGCGAATGGTAAAACCAAGGTTGGGCCTTGCTTGAGGAGTTTTATTCAAGGCGAACTGTCAAGGGGTTCCCATTATAACCCAACCGTGTAAGGAACACAAAATCAAGGAACATAACACCTGTATGACGGAAACTAGGGCGGAAAGAGTGGAACAAAACACCACGCATAAGGCCGAGCCTTCCACCCTTTACCAAGTGTATAGGTGCATTAAAGTAGACAAGATACAATAATGATATCCCAACAATAAACATGTTCCAACAAGGAACAACTCCAATCTTCACCTGCAACTAGCAATGCTATAAAAGGGGCTGAGCAAAGCAGTAACATAGCCAAACAACGGTTTGCTAGGACAAGGTGGGTTAGAGGTTTGACATGGCAATATGGGAGGCATGATAAGCAAGTGGTAGGTATCGTAGCATAGGCATAGCAAAAGAGCGGGCATCTAGCAAGCAAAGATAGAAGTGATTTCGTGGGTATGGTCATCTTGCCTGCAAAGTTCTCCGAGTTGAAGTTAGCTTGATCCTCGTAAGCATACTCAATGGGCTCCTCGATCACGTACTCGTCTCCCGGCTCTACCCAAGCAAGAACAACAAGCAAAGGGAGACACAATCAACCACGTGCAATGCACAAACAACATGATGCAAAACATGTCATGATATGCGGGATGCGATATGTGATGCATATGCATGATTTGGAAAGGAATGATTGAACCTGTCCTCAACATGGAAAACCAAGAGTGCCACTAGAAAGAGGAGTTGATTTTAGTCGAAATCGATATAAAGATCACTGGAATCAGATGCACGATTTGGAAATGGCAAGCAAAACAAATATGGCACCGATCTGCGATTAACAGCACGAGACCATCTAAATGCATCAAGGACAACAAGCTACTGCACCCAAACATAGCAACAAAATACATGGCAGGGATCCACTCAAGATGCTTGACAAAAGATGAACACTGAGCTACGGCTAATTCACTCAATATCAGGTTTAAACAAGCATGGCAAAAGTGAAAACGATATCAGGTTACAGACTTAGCGAAAATAACAACATGTCAGTAATTTAACATCAAGAAGCAATGTTAAGAGCAAGATAACAACATGCTACAGGAACATATCATGGAAAAGCAAGGCCTGAGATGACGCCACCCAAAGCATACAACAAAAGTCCCTTACTGACCATAAGCAAAAAGGGATCATAAAACACAATGGCAACCATGTGAACATAGCAATTATCATTAACAGATTCAGACTTAGTAGAAAACTGGAACATGGCAAAACAGATAACAAGTAGGCATGTTTACGAGCTCAATGCACTCACTACAAGGCATTGCATGACAATCTAAGCATACACCCAGCAAGTACACATGGCATAGAAGCTATACATGGCAAGAACAAAAACATAGCATGCACGGATCAACTACAACAAGCTCGGCAAAAATGCTTAACATGTAAACATTCTGCCAGGAGCATTTTATAGCAAAAGTAGAGCTCGATTGACTCAAGCTAGGGTGCTCCATAAATGCAAACAAATACATAGATGGATAGAGCACCACAATATCTACAAAACATCCTTACTGATCATGCTCAAAAGAGGCACGGATCACTCGGTACCAACATGAACACATGGCATAAAAATATAAACAGGGCAATGGCTTAGAATATATCTAATGCCCTGAAATCGGCAACAATAAGTAAGCTACTTTGCATGCTTGTGCTAGTCACCAGAGAGATCACAAAAATACATGGCATACAACCCTGTAAAGATGACATGGCATACTCCAAAACACATGTAGAGCTCAAGATCATAGGAGGCACACATCAATCATGGCAAAAATGACAAATATCCAATTGGTGATAAGGATCTGAAACTAAGATCACATAGCCCTCTTGCAACAGCATTTAGGACATCAAGATGAGCTCAAATGAACATGATGCAATGAGATGAAATGAAGTACTCGTCGAGACGAACATTTCGATATGCTACACGCACGAATCGGAGCAACGGTTAGGAGGGAAAAGTCAACCGAATCGTCAGATCCAGATCCGGGGCACTATAGCTGAGGTCGCCGGAGTACTGTAGCTGGCCGGAGCGGGACTTGCCGGACTTGGAGGGAGCTCGACGGAGGGAGTCACTGGAGCACGCCAGTCGAAGAGGAGGAACTCGCCGGGGCGGTGGTGCGCTTGGACGGCGAGGGGCGGTGCTCGATGGCTCCGACGGAGGAGCTCGGTGACCAGATTGGCGGGGGCAGCTGTCGCCGGTGAAGGCGCGAGGCGGCGGCGCTCGGTGGCTCCAGCGGAGGAGCTCGGCGACCTGATCGGCGGGGGCGGCGGTCGCCCGCGCTGGAGCGAGGCGGCGGCGCGCTCCGGCGGGGAGTTGCGGGCGGCGGGGTGGAACGAGGCGGGTGGCGGAGGAGGCCGGCGGTGCCACGTGTCGGTCGCTCACTGGCTCGGGGCGGTGTCCGACACGGAGGCAGACATGTCCGGCGGCGGCGCGAGCGAATTTTTTGGGTTAGGGTGGTTTGGACCCGGAATTTCGGGGAGGGGTGCTCTTTTATAGAGGTAGGAGGAGCTAGGAGGCTCCAAATTGAGCACGGTTTGCGGCCACGCGATCGTTATCGAATGGCCTAGATGATGGAGGGGTTTAGGTGGGTTTTGGGCCACCTTGGACGGGTGTTGGGCTGCAACACACATGAGGCCTTTTCGGTCCCTCGGTTAACCGTTGGAGTATCAAACAAAGTCCAAATGGTACGAAACTTGACAGGTGGTCTACCGGTAGTAAACAAAGGCCGCATGACAAGTCTCGGTCCAATCCGAAAACGTTTAACACCCACACACGAAAAGAGGTAGAAAGGGGCACCAGAGGACATAGGAGCGACAAAATGCAAAACGGACAATGGGGAAAATGCTCGGATGCATGAGACGAACACGTATGCAAATGCTATGCACATGATGACATGATATGAGATGCATGACAAAGACAAAACAACCCGAAGGCAAAAACCCGACAATGAGGAAATAACATAACTTAGTGCCGGAAAAGGCAAGAGTTGGAATACAAATATGGCATGTTACATACGTGGTGTTACAATAAGCATGCAAACTAGGCTTCGTGATATTGCTGTTTTCAGGGACATAGGATTTTGCTGTCTTTTGCCTGCTGTTATTTTGATGCCATGTAAACCTGATGCTACAGTGAGATTCATGCTTGTTTTGAGATACTTCAGTATGGGTGTTTTGAACATTTGGTTATGATCTATCCATTCATGCCCCTGTTTGCAATTATCAAGTGCCCTAGCATGTCTTGTTCTTGCTCTACTTTTTCTATGAAATGTTCCTGGCAGATTGTTTACATGTTAATCAATTTTGCCACGGTTGTTTCTAGTGATCCATTCATGTTATGAACTTGCTCTTGCCATGGTTAGCTTCATGGGCTTGTCATATTGCAGTAGGTATGCTTATTTTGTCATGCAATGCTTTGTGGTGAGTGTTTTGAGCTCGCAAAGATGCCTTCATAATTATGTTTATGCCATGCTATGTTTTCTGCTAAGTCTAAAACTATTAATGAAACTTGCTATGTTTACATGGGTGCCATCATATCTTCTCTGACATTTTGGCTCATGATCAGTAAGGTACTTTTGTTTTATGCGTTTAGTAGATTCATGCCATGCCTTGTGTTGCTATGATATGTGCCTGTAGCATGTTGTTCGCTTGCTCTAAACAAGGCTTCCTGATGTTATTCCTCGCATGTTAGTATTTTCGCTAAGTCTGTGATGCTGATATCTTTTGCACTTTTGCCATGCTTGTTTGAACCTTCTCTTGTGTGATTTAGCCGTAGATCAGTGTTTATGTTTTGTCAAGAATGTTGTGTACATCACTGCCATATGCTCTGTTGATTTGTTGGAGTGCAGTAGCTTAATTTCTTGTTGCATGCTAACTAGCATCATGCTGTTAATTATAGTTTTGCACCATCCTTGTTTTGCTTGCCATTTGCAAACCGTGCATCCGTTTTCGGTGATCCTTATATCGATGTCAACCAAAATCATCTCATCTTTCCTGCGGCATACTTGGTTTGCCAAGTTGATGCCTTGATCATTCTTTCCCTTCCGAAGCACGCATATGCATTGCATATCATGTCTTGCATATTGCCAGATCTTGCATCATGTTGCTTGTGCATTGCACCGTGATTGATTTTTGGTCCTTTGCTTGTGTTCTTGCTTTGGGTAGAGTTGGGAGACGAGTACGTGATCGAGGAACCTGTTGAGTGCGCTTACAAGGATCAAGCTTTCGACAACTCTGAGAAATTTGCAGGCAAGATGACCATACCCTCAAAATCACTTCTATCTTTGCTTGCTAGTTGTTTGCTCTTTTGCTATGCCGCGCTACCTACCACTTGCTATATCATGCCTCCCATATTGCCATGTCAAGCCTCTAACCCACCTTTCCTAGCAAACCGTTGTTTGGCTATGTTACCGCTTTGCTCTACCCCTCTTATAGCATTGCTAGTTGCAGGTGAAGATGAAGTTTGTTCCTTGTTGGAACATGGATATTGTTGGGATATCATTATTATATCTTATTTACTTTAATGCATCTATATACTTGGTAAAGGGTGGTAGGCTCTTCCTTTTGCCTGGTGTTTTGTTCCACTGTTGCCGCCCTAGTTTCCGTCATACCAGTGTTATGTTCCTTGATTTTGCGTTTCTAACGCGGTTGGGTGTTATGGGAACCCCTTGATAGTTCGCTTTGAATAAAACTCCTCCAGCAAGGCCCAACCTTTGTTATACCATTTGCGTCACCACCACCTATACTTTTCCCTTGGGAGTCGCGCTCCCGATGGTCATCTTTATTGTTAACCCCCCCCCGGGCCAGTGCTTCTCCAAGTGTTGGTCCGAACCGAGCTTCCTGCAGGGCCACCTCGGGGAAACTTGAGGGTTGGTTTTACTCGTAGCTAGTCTCTTCCGGTGTTTCCCTGAGAACGAGATACGTGCGACTCCTATCGGGATTGTCGGCACATCGGGCGACTTTGCTGGTCTTGTTTTACCATTGCCGAAATGTCTTGTAACTGGGATTCCGAGACTGATCGGGTCTTCCCGGGAGAAGGAATATCCTTCATTGACCATGAGAGCTTGTGATGGGCTAAGTTGGGACACCCCTGCAGGGTTTTGAACTTTTGAAAGCCGTGGCAGCGATTATGTGGCAGATGGGAATTTGATAATGTCCGGTTGTTTGACACTTAACTTAATTAAAATGAACCAACCGCGTGTGTAGCCGTGATGGTCTCTTCTCGGCGGAGTCCGGGAAGAGAACACGGTCTTGTGTTATGCCTGATTGTAAGTAGTTTCAGGTTCACTTCTTGATCTTTTCTAGCTTCTCGACCGTGCGTTGCTTCTCTTCTCGGTCTCTTTTGCATATGTTAGCCACCATATATGCTAGTGCTTGCTGCAGCTCCACCTCATTATCCTTTTCCTATCCATAAGCTTAAATAGTCCTGATCGCGAGGGTGTGAGATTGCTAAGTCCTCGTGACTCACGGATACTTCCAAACAGTTGCAGATGCCGCCGATACCAGTGCAGGCGATGCTACCAAACTCAAGTGGGAATTCCATGAAGACTTGGGTCGCTGATGTCTACTACACAACCTTCTTCTTGTAGACGTTGTTGGGCCTCCAAGTGCAGAGGTTTGTAGGAAAGTAGAAAATTTCCATCAAGTGGATGACCTAAGGTTTATCAATCCGTAGGAGGCATAGGATGAAGATGGTCTCTCTCCAGCAACCCTGCAACCAAATAACAAAGAGTCTCTTGTGTCCCCAACACACCCAATACAATGGTAAATTGTATAGGTGCACTAGCTCGGCGAAGAGATGGTGATACAAGTGGTATATGGATAGTATATATGGGTATTTGTAATCTGAAATTACAAAAACAGCAAGGTAGCAAGTGATAAAAGTGAGCATAAATGGTATTGCAATGTGTGGAAACAAGGCCTAGGGTTCATACTTTCGCTAGTGTAAGTTCCCTCAACAATACTAACATAATTGGATCATAAAACTATCCCTCAACATGTAACAAAGAGTCACTCCAAAGTCACTAATAGCAGAGAACGAACGAAGAGATTATGGTAGGGTACGAAACCA
Organism: Triticum urartu; assembly: GCF_003073215.2. Classification (NCBI taxonomy): domain Eukaryota; kingdom Viridiplantae; phylum Streptophyta; class Magnoliopsida; order Poales; family Poaceae; genus Triticum; species Triticum urartu. Next base: position 349,356,783 of record NC_053023.1, read on the forward strand.
CCTCATAGTTATTCTTTCCAGTCAATCCATTGGGCTATTCCTATAAGTGTCACAAACAGCCCTAGAGTTCGTACTAGAATAACACCTTAAGACACAAATCAATCAAAACCCTAATGTCACCTAGATACAACAATGTCACCTCAAGTATCCGTGGGTATGATTATACGATATGCATCACACAAACTCAGATTCATCTATTCAACCAACACAAAGCAACACAAAGAGTGCCCCAAAGTTCTACCGGAGAATCACGACGAAAACGTGTGCCAACCACTATGCATAGGTTCATGGGCAGAACCCGCAAGTTGGTCACCAAAACATACATCAAGTGAATCACGTGATATCCCATTATCACCACAGATATCCACGGCAAGACATACATCAAGTGTTCTCAAATCTTTTAAAGACTCAATCCGATAAGATTACTTCAAAGGGGAAACTCAATTAATTACAAGAGAGAAGAGGGGGAGGAGAAACATAAGATCTATCTATAATAGCAAAGCTCATGAAACATCAAGATCGTGCCAAATCAAGAACACGAGAGAGAGAGAGATCAAACACATAGCTATTGGTACATACCCTCAGCCCCGAGGGAGAACTACTCCCTCCTCGTCATGGAGAGCATCGGGATGATGAAGATGGCCACTAGAGAAGGATTGCCCCCTCTGGCAGGGTGCCGGAACGGGTCTAGATTGGTTTTCGGTGGCTACGGAGGCTTCTGGCGGCGGGACTCCCGATCTATCTTGCGTTCTGGAAGTTTTAGGGTATATGGAGTTATATAGGTAGAAGAAGCACGTTAGGGGAGCCACGGGGTCCACACGAGGCAGGGGGCGCGCCCCCCACCCTCGTGGGCAGCTCCCGTATTTTTTAACGTGGGGTCCAAGTCCATTAGGTGTGTTTCCTTCCAAAAATAACTTCTCCAGTTGATTTCTTCCCGTTTCGACTCCGTCTGATATTCCTTTTCTACAAAACACTGAAATAGGCATAAAACAACAAATGTGGGCTGGGCCTCCGGTTAATAGGTTAGTCCCAAAAGTAATATAAAAGTTGATAATAAAGCCCAATATTGCCCAAAAGAGTAGATAATGTAGCATGGAGCAATCAAAAATTATAGATACATTGGAGACGTATCAGTCGCTATTATGTTTCCTTTCCTGTTGATCAGTAGTCGAGCCCAGTTGGGACGATCGGCGATCTAGCATTTGGGGTGGTCTTTCTTTATTTTCATTCCGTAGTCAGACCTTTGTTTGTACCTTGGATGATGTATTTATATTTTTGTATTGTGTGAAGTGGCGATTGTAAGCCAACTCTTTATCCCTTTCTTATTCAGGACATGGGATTGTGTGAAGATTACCCCTCTTACGACAAACCTACCATGCGGCTATGCCTCTAAGTCATGCCCCGACACGTGGGAGATATAGCCGCATCGTGGATGTTACAGGACGACACATGACCTCCGCGCGGAGCGGCCTCCTTAGGATGGCTCCTAAGGAGCGGAGATTTCTGTGCAAGTCTCAACTCATGAGGTCCGGATGACGTGAGGCATGATGACCAAGGCTAGGCAGGCGCCAGCGGGCGCAGTTTACCAGTTTCCTCTTTGGTGCTAAGGAGGCAAGCGCAGGCGCAGAGTCCCGAGGAATCAGCCAAAGGTTTACATTCTCATGCATCAAGACCAAGACCGCCAGGACGGCAGGACGGAGGTCATCGCCGAGGCCACCGCGGTGTCACGACTAGAGGCTTTTGCAAGTGAAGACTACTTTTGTCACGATAGCATGCACTAGTTGTCTCCCTTCGGATTTGGCCGTTGTGGGATCCCTTCCCGGCCTCATCTGGGAAGCGGACCGAGGCCACTATAAATAGGGCCAAGCCACCACCAAAGAGGCGGATCCGAATCCTAGAAATATTCCTCTCCCACCAGCTCAAGAAAACTCCTCCACCCGAGGTTATTCTCCCACTATACTAGTTTATCACCAGCCCCTCAAGGCCATTCGACCACAAACCAGGAGTAGGGTTTTACACCGAAAGGTGGCCCGAAGCTGGGTAAACTGTTGTGTCCCCGTTTCCTTCCTGTTCATCGAGCTAGGCCTAGAGATTAGCAAGTAGGCAGACTAGGGAGGTTGAGTTCTTCGCACGCACCCCAGAGTTCGAACCTCTCAAGGGTCTGCGGAACCCAAAATCCGACATTTGGCGTGCCAGGAAGGGGTGCGTCGGAGCCTCTCTTCTACTAGTCGATTTGCCACCACTCCACCGCTCCTATATCTGAAGCTCGTCGAGCTTGTGCTGATCGTCGGGCCGCCCTCGCCGTCTGTGTTGCTCAGACAGCACCGGCGGGTGACGGCTGCCCTCGCTGTCCCCCGTCACCCGTGGTAAACACCGCTACCGGCCCCACGGGCCATGAGCAGCAGGCTTCGTCGGTGCATCATTCCATGCCGCGAGACGGGCGCACCGCCACCCCGTCGTTAACTCCGGCTACTTCGTCCTCCAATGCTCGTCATGGTCCAGCGAACGCGTAGGCTGTGTTGCTCAAGGCACGCGAGCTCCTGCGCTACCGCCCCCTCGACGATCTCTACGAGGATTGGCTGGACCACATCACCGATCTCATCAGCGTCGTCGGGGAGTCTTCTGCACCATCTCTCGCGCTGCCTCGCCCGCCACCTGCTGCGGGTGATGTGGATCATGGAGCACCTCATCCACCTCCCAGGCAGGACGCCGTCATCGAGCCCTGGCGCGAGGCTCCACGACGCGAGCCGCCGCGCAGGGTGCCCGCGCAATGAGGTAAGCTACCAGGTGGTGAAGCAACTACAAGGAGAGGCGCGTGCACTTCCAGCACCTCCACGTTAAGACTGTGCGCCGCATGCGGTGTTGGCGCGCGACCGCCAGGATCAGGCTCCACTCCGCGTCGGGCTCCCGTGACCACTGCTGGGTGTTGCGCATTCACTCTGGAGCTGTGCTGCACCGGCTAGCCAGGGAAGTTCAAGACCGATTAGCCTCCACGCAACGACGTCTCCCCCGACCCTACTGAGTTCCTGCAGCTCGACGCGTTGAGCATCGAGGCGGCCAACGGTGATGAGAAGGTTATAGCGAACTGGTTTCCCATGGTTAGTGCGCTCGTGGCTCATGAACCTCCCCGTGGGGGCGATCTCCTCCTGGGATGACATGCGAGAGCGTTTCGTCGCCAACTTCCATGGCACTCACGACCGCCCGCCGACCGCGGGTGACCTACGACGGAGCGAGCAGCAGCCAGGAGAGACCTTGCAAAAGTACATCCAGCACTTCAACAGTGTTCGCCTCAAGATCCCCAAGGTGTCGAATGAGGCTATCATCTAAGCGTTTACTGACGGCGTCCGCGACGTCAAGATAAAGGAGGAGCTCGCCATAGACGAGGACCTGTGCACGGCTCTAGAGATGTTCAACATTGCAACCAAGTGCGCGAGAGATGAGGAGGGACACCTCTCCCTCCTCGAGCTCCCGTAGACCGAACCAGAAGACAAGAAGGCCAAGGCCAAGGATTTGAAGTGCAAGGGAGCAGCCGTACTCGTGGCCGAGCTAGAAATGAAGTGCAGCTGCGACCACCCAGAGTAATCCATGGGCAGCCGCCCCTTCTGTGTCTTCCACAATGTACACAACCACAACACCAATGACTGTCAAGAGCCCAGGGCCATCCGTGACGGGCGCCTCGGTCGTCGCCCTAAGCACAAAGATCGAGGCTACGGCCTCGGAGGGAGTTGAGGCGGAGGACGCTGGGACGGCCGCGACCCTCGTCAGAAGTGGCGCGACCAGCCTCTTGAGGTCCGCTTGCAGGGCCAGCCTCGCGACGACGCCTGGAGAGATCAGCCTCGCGAGGAATGTCCTCAGGGGAATGCTGGCCTTCGCCCGCTGTCGCCACCACCAAGAAGGAATGACAACGACAACCAGGACGAGGGGCTGGGCGCTTCTAGGAACCTCGTGCCAACGCTTGCATCCTCGGCGGTGCTCAGGACCCAGCCTCCCATCACATCTTCAAGCAGTTCGTGCGCGAGGTGAACGCAGCCCTCCCCAACTCAAGGCAACATGCCCACTCAGGTGGTCCAAGTACACCGTCACCTTCAGCTCTTCCAACCAGCTCAAGTGCGTGGAACTGCCAGTGCCCTTCCAATGCCCTGATCGCCTACCATCAGCAACGTGCTCGTCACCAAGACACTCATCGATGGCGGTGCGGGGCTCAATGTCCTCTCCATCGAGAAATTTGACCGACTCCAGGTGCCCTATGACTAGCTGCAGCCTACCAAGCCCTTCTCAGGAGTGACCGACGGCTCCACCACCCCGATAGGGCAGATCCGCCTCCCTGTCACCTTCGGCACCCGCGACAACTACCGCACCAAGCTCATCGACTCCGACATCACCCACATTCGCCTCCCGAACAATGCCATCCTTGGCTATCTGGCTCCGGCCAAGTTCATGGTTGTGACCCACCATGGCTACAATGCCCTCAAGATGCCAGGAAGCTACGGCATCATCACGGTCGCCTGTGAAGAGAAGGATGCAGTGTGCTCTCTCGCGCGCGCTACCAGGCTACGGTGGTCGAGGACCCGGACAACGAAGGCGATGTCTACCCTCTGGAGTCTGTCCCAAGAAGAAGAAGGAGCTCCTCCACCAAGGACCTCAGGAGGGCGTAGCGTCTGGCGGTACCACCTCAAGCCTTGCGCCCATTGACAGGGCGCCTCCCTCTCTCGCATAGGAAGGCGCACCCGGCACCCCTCTCAGGGTGGGCTCGGGGGCTCTCCTTTGGAGGGCCTCTGATCTAACCAGCGTCACAAGGGAGGTATTCGGGCACCATGTGAAGGCGTGCTTCAACGCGTGCTTTCGTGAGGAAAGTGCAGGGCGCGAGGCGCCAGGCCCTCAGGAGTTCATGACCTAGACAATCGAGGAGCTTCAGGAGGCAAGAGCTATGCGAGGCGACCGGTGCCCACCACCCTATGCTGCTCCCTACCCCCGCGAGGACAGTGAGTTGCGCACCTGCATCAACAACCATAGGCTCAACAGGGCCGCGTCTCAGGAGCTCTTCTGGCAGCCCCGCGTTGTCCGGTGCGAGGGCCCACCACACAGCTACGTTCACATGCCCTTTGGCTTGCTGAAATGGGCTATCGTGCATCAGCGCCACATGCCGAGCATCCTGGCAGCTCATGAGGCCAGACACCTGGCGATCCTATCGGAGATGGCGATGGATCCTCGCGTGCCCTCAGGGTCTCTAGAGCCTCCCGAGGTTCATGGCCTGGGCGGCTCATGAGTAGCGACTTCGGCAACACGCATCTTAAGCTACTTCAACACTTCTTCAGCAACGGTGCCAGGTGACATTTTTTTGGTTCATTCAGTTAGGGGCGCCCCTCGGGATGCATTATCCCCAAACCGCGTGGGTCCGTCCCTGCGACATGTATCCTTCCGGCATCTATCAGAACTGGCTTTACCTTCGATCATTAGCTGCTTTATGATCACCTACTTGCCTGGTGCTCTATCACCCGTCCCGGCCTCCCTGAACTGCTGACCTGCCTCTTTCTTGTCCCGCAACGGGGGCTACACATGCTTGCACAACGAGGTTGCCGGAGCCGGGCGGTGAGGCGGAGGCGGCGACCGGCGTGAGGCATGGACGGCGGCGGTGAACCAAGGCCACTAGAAAAATCTCGGTCCAATCCGAGAACGTTTAACACCCACACACGAAAAAAGGCAAAAGGGGGCGCCGGAGCACATAGGAGTGCCGGAATGCAAAACGGACAACGGGGAAAATGCTCGGATGCATGAGACGAACACGTATGCAAATGCGATGCACATGATGACATGATATGATATGCATGACATGGACAAAATGCAAAACGAAGACAAAACCAAACCACGAGGGAATATCATAACTTAGAGCCGAGAATGGCAAGAGTTGGTCTACAAATATGGCAAGTTATATATGGGGCATTACAACGGACAAGAGGCATTGTGGTCTGCTTATTTCTGCAAATAGTGATGCTTAAATTTAGTGGAATGCACAAGAATTTCAGATGGTTAGTACACTACATGGTTCATTTTAGCATTCCAACTGAGAACACAATTATAATTGGTTATTCAGGAATGAGAGAACCTAACCCTGGATGGTGGCAACAAGAAAAACCAGAGTGAACTCCTGGAATTTAAAGCCTTCCTAGGGAGGCCCTTTGCTAAGACAAGCCTTGCTTGATTTGTCCTGATTTGTAAACCTTGTCACAACTTTGAATTTTGCTGTGAACTAGTATATATTTGTTATGTTCTATGAATCATTGGGATGTATAGAATTGCTTAACTAATGCTTTTCAAGGATTTTATGAAGCTGAGTTTAATGTGAATGTTCCACATGAACACTGGACTAGCGTGTGAACGTTTGGAATTTACATTGTGGCCTCAGTTAACTACATGAACCACTTAAACAAGATACGTAGTTGCATATATGTGAGACAATAGATTATTGATTGTTAGCTGGCCGATAGCCGAATTATATAGTGTTGAAGCAAGCTAAGCCAATGTGTCATGTTTTGCACTACTACTTACAAGTGAGGTAGCACCAACAGTATTTACAAGTACTTAAGCAGCCTTATGTACCCTATGTATACGTCGGCGCACAGTTCTCGAACGAGTACTCTATTTCATCAAACACACACTATTCATATGATAAACCATGACAACTCATGTTTTACCATGCCATATTCATGAAAAAACTAGTGAGGTCGCATCTATTTCGGCAACAATTAGGATGGTTCTCATATGATTCATGGGCCCACAAAAGTAGCAGCATTTCCCATAGAAGGATTCAAACAGAGTACTATCCCAAGAGGACTCGATAATATGAAAGGTTTGGATAATTAGACACAATCCAAACTAGTATTAAACACTACCGGGGGTAACTATTTCATGCCTCGATCTAATTTGGGATGGACACAAGATGGACCTTGCCATGAACATCATCGAGGACGTCCATCACCAGCTCAATCATATGAACCTTCCTGAAGATAACCTTGTGGCTTTGCGACTCATAAACGAAGGAGTAGCTTTGAAATTATTTTGGCTCAGTACACCCTGGACAACATGCCTAACAATAGTGAGGCTGGAATACATCTCGACATTGGTATAAGTGCAAATGGCTTCCAGGATCCAACAACCTAAGAACTATGTTTTCCAAGTGCGTATATGTAGGTCATCCGCCTCATAGCGAGTGACATGTACAACCAGACAATCCTTGTCTGCATCAGGGCTCTAATTGAACTAGAAACAACTGAATTACTTTCCAATACAAGAAACACAAGTTATTTAAACAACTATGTAGAGTCAAAAGAATGCATAACAGGGAAGGTAGCATGGCATCGAAGCTAATAAAATTTTGCATTATTTATCACCACATACTTAGATGAAAAACCACAATCGAGATCAGCAAAGAAGTAACTCACCTTGGGCAGCTCAGCGGGGGGGGGGGGGGGGGGGGGGGGGGGGGGGGGGGGGGGGGCATATCCTTCAAGCAGGAAAACTGCTCCTGCTGGGCCACGAGGGATGTAACCTCAAACAGGCCGTTGACCATCTCAGTAGTGGCCGTGAGCGTATCCGTGGTCGGCTCGGTGGCTGCCTCCATCTTCTTGGAGCTCTCTGCCTCACGGAGATAACCCTCCCGCGTCTGCTCCAACATTGGCAGATCTTTGCCTGGTTCTCCTTAGTTCATCATGAAACTGGCGAATACAAGGAGACCAGTGAAAGGAAAACACAATCGCAATGACAATGAATCAAAAAAGAGAGTGAGAATCTGTTGCTGCTTTGCAAAAGGACCTTTTTCTGAATGATAATATACCAACATCATGGATCCTCTTACCTTCTCTTCGTTGGGAGAGAAGAACGGTGGTAGATGCGAGTGTTGGCTTTCTTGAAGACGGAGAGGGAGAAGGGGATACAGCGAAGAGTGAAATATTGGTTGCTTCGTCCGTCACACTTAGACTGCATGGAGGTGGGGTTTTGTGATACGACGGCTCGCTACTGCCGCGCTACGACCGGGGTGACTCTCCGCCTACATACTGCCTTCTAATTTGGTGGATGACATTTGGACCCGCACGCTGTATGGCCCACATGTCGATGAACAAAAGTAAAACGACATTCAGTAGGGGGAGACGTTTCGATGACCTTGGAGGAGCTAGAAGCGGTAGTGTATCCATTGTACTAGTAGTAATTCTTTTTCTACGTAGTTGTATAGTGTCTCCATGGTACTAGTTGTAATTGTTTCTCTGGGCCCAAGACAAAACAGCCCATCAACCCTAGTAAATAATAAAGTCAATTCAAAACCCCATCTATTTACATAATGAGAGGCGCTACACACACCCTGCACACCGTCCCCCAAAAAACCTAGGTGCTCTTCTTCCTCCTCACTCCAACCCACCTCACGTCAGCTTGCTCCACTCATACCCCCAAATTCACCACCTCACTCCTATAGAAAACCCCAGCTCCCCTTCTTCCTCACTACGACAGAAAAACCCCAGCTCCCCTTCTTGTTCACTCGCACTACAACTAGGCTCGTCATTCGTTACTCTACTCAAATCTATGAGCTCGACTCGACGCCCTCGAGGAAAATGGAGTCAGCTGACCCCAGCGCCGCAAAGATGAGGCTCCCGCCAGCGGTGACGCCCGTTGTAGATCTCGCACTTGGCAGCGCGAGGAGAAGCGCGAGCCCGCCGCTCGCCGGATCCCAGGAACCCATAGAATCTCGGGTGGACCGCATCAGCGATCTCCCAAACGCCATCCATGGGGAGACCATCTCGCTTATCTCCACTAAGGATTGCTGCTGCACCCAAGTCCTCTCAATTAGGTGGTGCCCTCTATGGCACGTCATTCCCCTTAATATCGACTATCATAAGCGATCTCTCTTTAATGATTTTGAACTCCCCAGAGCCATCATCTCCTCCCACCAGTGCTTCGTTCAAAACCTCTGCATCCCGTCATGCTACCTAAGCAAGCATACCATGCCCTGTATAGTAGATGCCTGGCTGAAATCCCCTTAATTCATAGAACTAAAGTTGCTTGAGTTCTACTATTCCCCACAAAATCACCTACCATATATCGAACGCCATGTACTTGTGCCCTTAGCACCGATGTCCATCTCGTGGTTTTCCTACTCTCTCCACACCCCCACCTTTGCGATGTACTACCTACCAGACAATATGGTACTAAACCTTCGACTCCCATGTATCAAAAAACTTTCACTTGTGTGGGTTCGTATATCGGAGGACTCATTGCACAGCATCATCCACTCCAGTTGCTTTGCCCTGGAGTGTTTGGTGCTTGTTTTCATAGTTAGAATCAGTTTTCTCCAAATAAAGTCGCCTAACCTTGTAATTATTGGAATTTCTTTTGACGGAAGGCAGCTCATCATCCAAGATGCCCCTTCACTTCAAAGGTTCATCCTTGATTCGAGTTATTAACCATCGCAAATAACCTTCCTCTCTGTGCCTATATTGCAGACCATGGGTGTAATACATGATCTCTCTGCTCATTTCAAGATGGTTTATTGCTCCACAGTTCTTCAGGTATTGTATTTTTTGGCAGAAAGACTGTAACGGAACCCCCTATAGTATAATTGGTGCAACAAACCCAAATTGCAAGTAACGTGCCTTGAACCTGGGTTGGTGGGAAGGCATCAGCCCCTTCCCACCACTAGGCTATGCCATAGTCGGCGGTACTGTAAATTATCATCTACAGTTGTAACCATATGATGCATTTTAAATTTCTACGCACAAGTTATATATAAACTTGGAGTACACATTTTATACAAATATAGTGTTCTATGCTCAATGAAGAGTTTCTCCATGGATAGCCTATCAATGGTGCTGGAATATGTCAAGATCTTATATATACAAATGAATAGTTTTGATCTAAACAAGATTATTGGCTTGCTGCAATGCTTTCCATGTCTGGAGAAGTTGTATATAAAGGTGATAATTTCACGCACATTGGAAGGCCGCATATAGTGTACTAGAATTAACCATTCAGTTGTTGCTCTTTCGACACTCTTTTTTTAGACCTTAACTATTTTCAATCTTCATGCCTATTTAGGCAACAGGATGGGGTAAGAAAGTTATAACCAATCGATGGGTTCGTAAGCACCGGGATTTTCTCACTTTGCATGACATTTGATTGAAGACAATAACGCTAGAACAATATGCAGCCAACCATGCAAACACTAGATTTGTTACATTCTTCCTGCTGAATGCGAGGTTACTATTGTCCATCGAGCTTAAGTTTATTAGCAGCATGGTTTTGACGAAACGGATGGGTATGTTGAAGAGCAAAAAAAAGGAGTTTCAGGTGGAGAAAAGAGCTTCTGAACGTGTTGGGCTTCTATTTACAACATCTTGTGGTCATAATCTAGTAAATTTTACAACCCAGGATATCCATTCTATGGACCTAACCGATCCATTTGACTGTGACTGCCCAAAAAAGTGATGGAGTTAGATGTTGTTGCCCTTTTCAATCTGGGTTTTGTCTAAACCTGATGAACAATTAACCCTCGTGTTTTTGTATAGTTTGCAAGCTAGAGTTAGATGTTTTTGCCCTTTTCAACTCGGCTATGACTATCATATTTTCTATGAAAAAAGGAAATGTCTTGCCATTCATTTAATTACGAGTGAAATATTGTAATAAATCCCAACCAAGGGAAACAACATCAATATCGCCGGTTGCCTGAGCTCACTGTGCATTACAGAACCCAAGTGATTAGCCCCCACCAGCACCCACAAACTTATTTTGATCTAGCACACCAAATGGACTGTAAATTTTTATCAGAAAAGCTCCATGACCGTGACAGATTTGGATTATGACATTTGGGACCTACGAGGAAAAATCCTATCCAAGGTGGTGTCGACTTACTAGCTAGTGAACAAACGATTCTACCTACCATCCCTTGGGTTGACATCCAACATCTCACATGTATCTTCTATCTCTTGTCTTCTTCCTCTAGCCGCCCAAACAAAACCACCCCGTCAGTTCCGCCTGCTCCCGCCTCCCACGGCTGGTTGTGCCTCCGCCGCCCTTCCATACCATCCAGCGTTGGCTAGTCCTGCCACTATTCCCCCACACATCCTATTATTCTCCGGCGACGTCAGCCCCAACACGCACCCGCACCCGAACAAGTCAATCCTCGTACTCCCCTCCGCTTGCGACTTGACCGGTGCATCTTCCATGGCTCCTGTTCATTCTGTTTGAGGCCTTGCCGTCGTACTCCGCCTTTGTTCACTCACCGTGCGCGGTGTGCCGCCCTCTTGCGTTGTCAACGTCCTCAACAACCGAGAGGAACAAGGAGATGACTTTACATTGAGAGGATGACAGTAGGGACCCACTAGGGTCATGGCAGTACACAAGAAAGTGCCTCGTTATTACAAGCCCAAAAAAGGTTCCTCCTATTGGTTGGACATCTGGGGCTCACGCCATTGTCAACATAGTCCATAAACGAGAGAATTACACAACGAACGGCTGACACCAGGGACCCAGCAGTTCTCGCAGTTATTATTTACTTTTTTAGGAACAAGCAGTTGTTATTTATACTAGTTTTAGCAACGGATCTGGGTAACAACAGGACTGCGCGGGGGCTGTGGCCTGTCTAGACAGGGTTTTAATTATGTTTACCACGTCATGAGCCCAGTTGTGTTTTTTTCTTGCTGGAAATGGCTATCCCAGTTCTACCTTTTTTAAAGAAATACCTAAACGAGGCCTACTTCCTTTGTCAGCCCTGCTGGGCTGCAAATCTTTCAAGACAAGGAGAGTTTCATTCGGCTTGCCCACAAAATGGGCTATCAATAACGAGCAATGGGTTGTACATTTTTAAAACACATTAAACTAGGAATTAGTTTCAAAAATATTTCATTACAAGATTTTAAATTCCATTGATTTTTATGAGTGGACAATTATTTGGATTTTATATTTATATAAATTATTTTTCAAATTAGTTTAAATGTGACTTGAAATTTTGGGATTAAAAATAGTTGACCGCACGGAAATATGCAAAATTTCGTTTAATTTTTAACCGTGCCACAATATGGGCTATAATGCTAACAAAAAGAAGATGGGCTCCAAAAAAATCCTTAAGAATTCGAAAATGGGCTGTAAATTATTAGAAATAATGGTAGATGGGATGTATGCTATTTTCCACACATTTGAGGCTGAATTGTGTGCCTACTGTAGGTTGATGCATACGCTTTCCTAAAAAAAGGTTGACGCACGCGCAACGCCGTGTCAACTTAGTCAACACACGAGAGTAGTGTCTGTTGGATGTCCATCCAACGGTCGTTGCGTGTCTTGAATCTCTGCTCTTCCTGCTCCAGCCGCTCAAACAAGCATCGGCGGGACTGCGTGCTACCTCTTCCTGTGGACTGCTATGCTGCCGCGCAAGCCTCGCCGCCCCACCGTACTCCCATCACTAGCCTAGCCATCCCAATACTCACCCACACCTGCTGTTATTCTTCGGCGATGGTAGACGAGCTAGTAAACCCTCGTACTCCCCTCCGTGTGGGAAACCACTACCGAGTCTTCCCTGGCTCCGTGTCATTCCCTTCCTAGGCCTCGTCATCATCGACCGCCCTGGTGCTCTCGGCGCGGCATGGTCAACATGGTCGACGAACGACATCCATCAAAAGTGTACTGTACGTGGAGAGGCTGACAGCTGGGTCCACGGCCGCACGCAGGGAAATGCCTCCTTATTACACGCAAAATAATGATTCCCCCACCTGACAGCTGGGACCCACCGGAAGGGCCTCTGTATTTCGTGAAAAAAATGTTCTCCCGCTGACAGCTCGGACCCACCAGCTATATCTTCGCACGCAAGGAAGTGCCTCCTTATTACACAAAAGAAATGAATGCTCCCCCTGCTAGATGGGACCCACCATAGTTGGAGGATGACTTGTGGGTCTACTGACGCGGACGGAGGGCTTTGTCAACTCCGTCAATATGAACGATTCTAGCTATGACGGGTCCGAAAACCCCCTTAACCCCCTCAAACCCTAAGCCTGCCTATAAAAGGGGACCCCCCTACCATTTGTGGACATTCCTTCCTACCCTCTTGTTTTCCGCGCCTCCACCTTCCAGCCGCTACACCCACCTCCATTTCCGTGCCCGGCCAACCTCCTCGCCGCCACTTGGCGCGCTGCCTATGGCCAGCCACCGCCAGCGCCGGCAACCCGACGAACCGGACGCTGCCAAGTCGCATGGCTTCTTCCCACCTCCCCGCGGCCCTCTCGGCCCACAGCAGGCCCGCCCCAGGCCAGATCTGCGCCAGAGACACCCGCACCGTGCCGCTGCCTTTGATCTGGATCGGGAGTCCGCTCCTCCCGAGCTCCACTACGCCTTCGCCCTCTGCTCCATCGCCCTACTTCCCCCCGCATGGCCTCGCCGGACCTGCAGCCACCGGCGACCTCCAGGCTAGCTTCGCGCCCTCTCCTTCTCCTTCCTTCTTCCCAAGTTCCTTGCTCTATCTCCTCTAACCACACCCATGGCCGCCGTGCCCTATAGGTCGCCATGGAGCTCCGCCTACGCTCGGATTCGTCATCGGGAATGGGTTCCTCGGGGCCGGATCTGTCCTCTCTGGTCCTGGCCGCCGCCTTCACCTGCCGGATCCGCCATGTCCCCGCCGTCCGCCGATGTCCTGCCTCGCTGCAGTCTCGGCGCCGCCCTACCTCGCTCGATCTAGGCGGGATCGAGGAGCGAGACGAGCCCAGCCAGATCTGCAGGCCCAGCTAGCGCCAGAAGGGCCCAGCCTCCTCCACGGCCCAGAGCACTGGCTTCCAGCCCAGCTTGCCTCTCCCACCGACCTGGGCCATAGCCCATGGTGAGAAAAACCCCCCATCTCTCCTGTTCTATTTCGTCCCATTGCATGTTTTCGGCCCGTATGTTTTTTTCCTTTGTGCGATTTTATCATTTATCCAGAGATTTCTAGTTTTACAGAAAAGCCCTTGCACTTCATGCATATCCTAACTCACCAACCATGCATCGCATGTAAACAATTTATATATGTAGAGTGCTTAGAATTTTGTCCAGTTTCGCAATATCCAACTTTCGTCCATGTTCGAAATGTTTATTTCGCTGTTTGATTAGATTTTCTCTAATGCCATGTAAAATGCTTTATTTCATAACTAAATAACCGTAGCTACAAACTTAATAAACTTTATATGTAAATGGGGTAGAAAAATGCCTAGTTTAACATGGTGGCTTTACTTTGCATGCTTAATAAATCTAAAATATGATTTATGGCAGAACAGTACCAAATCCATAATTATGCTTATGAGGATTTTCTGGACTTGTTGTCTGTTGTTCCGGCCTCATTTAAACTTGCCTAGTTAGGTAGTTTTATTATGCTTCACCTCTTGCCATGTTAATGAACATTTAATATTGTTGGGTACATAAACGAGAGGAATTAAATATTTGACGTGGTGTTTCTTCAATATGCAACGGAGTTGAATATTGAGCTCCACTTAATTTATAGGATTGTTTGTGCATTTTGACATGCCATGCCTCATTAAACCGGATATGCATCATACTTGGTTGTGCATCATGCCATGTTTATGTGGTTGTTGTTTACTATGTTGTTTGCTTCTCCGGTGTTGCTTCTTCGGGTTAGTTCCGATAACGTCGCGTTTGTGACGATCCGTTCGACTTCGTCCATTTTGTCTTCTTCATGGACTCGTTCTTCTTCCTTGCGGGATCTCAGGCAAGATGTCCATACCCTCCAAATCACTTCTATCTTAGCTTGCTAGTTGCTCGCTCCTTTGCTATGCTGCGATACCTACCACTTGCTATATCATGCCTCCCATATTGCCATGTCAAACCTCTAACCCACCTTGCCCTAGCAAACCGTTGTTTGGCTATGTTACCGCTTTGTTCAGCCCCTCTTATAGTGTTGCTAGTTGCAGGTGAAGATGGAGTTTGTTCCATCTTGGAACATGGCTATTTGTTGGGATATCATTCTTATTATATCTTGTTTACTTTAATGCACCTATATACTTGGTAAAGGGTGGAAGGCTTGGCCTTATGCCTGGTGTTTTGTTCGACTCTTGCCGCCCTAGTTTTCCGTCATACCGGTGTTATGTTCCTTGATTTTCCCTTCCTTACATAGTTGGGTGTTATGGGGACCCCTTGACAGTTCGCTTTGAATAAAACTCCTCTAGCAAGGCCCAACTTTGGTTTTACCATTTGCCTCACCACCTCCTACCCTTCCCTCGGGTCGGCCGGCCCGAGGCTCATCTTTATTTTATGCCCCCCTGGGCCAGTGCTTGTCTAAGTGTTGGTCCGAACCGAGCTGCCTGCGGGGCCACCTCAGGGAAACTTGAGGTTTGGTTTTACTCGTAGCTATTCTCATCCGGTGTTGCCCTGAGAACGAGATACGTGTGACTCCGATCGGGATTGTCGGCACATCGGGTGGTCTTGCTGGTCTTGTTTTACCATTGTAGAAATGTCTTGTAACCGGGATTCCGAGTCTGATCGGGTCTTCCTGGAGAAGGAATATCCTTCGTTGACCGTGAGAGCTTGTGATGGGCTAAGTTGGGACATCCCCTACAGGGTTTTGAACTTTCAAAAGTCGTGCCCGCGGTTATGGGCAGATGGGAATTTGTTAATATCCGGTGGTAGAGAACTTGGCACTTAACTTAATTAAAATGCATCAACCGCCAGTGTAGCCATGATGGTCTCTTCTCGGCGGAGTCCGGGTAGTGAACACGGTTTTGGAGTTATGTTTGTGCATAAGTAGTTTCAGGATCACTTCTTGATCACTTCTAGTTCACGGCCGTGCTTTGCTTCTCTTCTCGCACTCATTTGCGTAAGTAAGCCACCATATATGCTTAGTGCTTGCTGCAGATCAACCTCACTACCTTTACCTACCCATAAGCTTAAATACTCTTGATCTCGCGGGTGTGAGATTGTTGAGTCCTCGTGGCTCATAGATACTTCCAAACAGTTGGAGGTGCTGATGATACCGTGCAGGTGACGCAACCGAGCTCAACGTGGAGCTCGATGAAGGTCGCGTCTGTTGTCTTGTTTCGTTTCCTATTGATCAGTAGTGGAGCCCAGTCGGGGCGATTGAGGATCTAGCAATTTGGTTTTTCTTCTTTTATTTGGTTCCATAGTCGGACCTTTATTATAATATGGATGTTGTAATGCTATATTTATGTTTTGTGTGAAGTGGCGATTGTAAGCTAACTCTTTATGCCTTTCTTATTCAATACATGGGATTGTGTGATGATTACCCCTCTTGCGACAAACCTACCATGCTGTTATGCCTCTAAGTCGTGCCCCGACACGTGGGAGATATAGCCGCATTGTGGGTGTTACAAGTTGGTATCAGAGCCTTCCCCGACTTAGGAGCCCTCTGCTTGATCGAATCATTGGCATTGTTGAGTATAGATAAATGTTTTGAGTCTTATAGGATTATATATATCGGAGAGTAGGATTCTTTTTACTCCTCAGTCCCTTCGTCGCTCTGCTGAGGCCTCCTGACGTAGAGTTTTGACTCTACTCTCCTCAAATTTCATGAAAAAAATTAGGATCACGCGGGTATCTTGGAATCGTTCCGATGGTTTTGTGACGAGAACATGGTTCTTGGTTCCTCTTGACATTTAGGGGTTGTGGCAGTGTCCCGGGGAGTTGAGCTCAGAGGTGTTGTCGTCACAATTTTATTGTTGCAGTTCTGGAATACCTGAGTTCACCAACATCGAAAATCTCTTTTATGCAGTTGTTGGTGAGATAACCTCGACGCCACCCAGTATTGGGGCGGGAGTTCGGGAGTATTGGCATAACTTGTATAATGGATGCTTTTGAAAGGTTGAGGTAAACGATTTCCGAAGGTTTCTTGGTTATGTGTTGAAGGACGGATACAACTGGATGTAGGATTTGCAAGTTTTGGATGAGATATTATGCTTCCCCTGTATCCCCAACACCTAATTGCATAACCGGAAAGTTTCGGGAGTTTATAAGTGGGAATTCAAGTAGCTCGTAGGATATCCTTCCAACAGACACATGATACGATATGGGATCTATCTTATGTTTGCTTCCGGCTTATTCTGCAAGTCAATCCTTTGTTTTATTTTGAGTTGTGGTATTCGAGTTGCTTCAATGTCAAGTGTTGATTCCATACCTTCCCTAAGTGGTGTTCCCGTATTTTTATGTGAATACCAATCCCTCTTGATAATCAAGATTGTCATGTCAATCGTTTTTCAACCAGTGTGTTTCTCTTCAAGTGGATCCGACCCTTTTTTTCAACATTCGCAAGATCAACTCTAAGTATTCTCAACGGTGTTTGTTTCATTCGTCCCAAGTTGTCTTTGTTTTTCCCGCCGTCCCACCCCTTTTTCTTCAAGGACTGAGATTTCTTAATCAAGTATCCATCTTATTGATGTGATGTCTCTCCATTCTTTTTAGTCCATATTCTTATCCGGTGATTCTTAGGAAGATACTAACCAAGCTTCAAGTTCATCATTCTTCGTTCTCTTTTCTTCTCCGGTGGATTCAATACAAGATTTTGGTGTTGATCATATCACTTTTCCTCATTTCAAATGCTTTCTCATGCCGGTGCACCTCTTAATCATCCACTCCTCGCTATTCATTTGTTCTGGAGTGCTGAAGATATCTCAGAAGGCTCGTCTTGTCATTCAAGATCCGTTCAACCTATTTCGAGGTTGTTATCTCATTCAAGCCGTTTAATTCAACCGGTGCTATCTCCTTTTCAACTAATCGTTCAACGGTGTTTCTTTTGAGTGGGCCCTAACCCACAGGTCTTTTCCCAGGATCTTACCTGACTCTTCTAATTTTACCGGAGCTATTCTCAAGTCTTTCAAAGTTTGACGTAAGAATGATTTATCATCAATCAAATGTCTTTCTCCAAGATCTTTGAAATTCTTTCACCGCTGGCTCAACCTTTCTATTCGTCATCCGGGAGTATCTCAACAATTCATGGTGGTATTTCTCATCATCATTCTCTGCATTTGAAGACCGAAGAAGAGTTTTCCTCCAAATCTTATCCGTTCTCTCAAAGATTTGTGATTCTAGCTTGATGTCATCCTATCATAATTTATTTCCGATTGTGAGAATTCTTTTCACCCATCCAAAGCATTTCAGGAGTCTTTTCATTTTGATTCTCCGAAGGCCATCATTTCGAAAGATTTATTCATTCTCAGCTTTCAGCTCTCGTTCTCGAAATCTTACCGGTGATTCATCCCTTTACTTCAATCGCTTTTCAATTCTTACGATGGTTCGTTCAATATTTCTCTTCCTTCATTATCATATCATTTCATTCACTCTTTCCAATCCTACTGGTGGTTCGTTGAAGATTTTCCGAAGTTCGCGCTATATCTCTCTTCAATCTTTTTAAGAACAATAAGTAGTATGTCAAATCCGTTGCTCATCATCAATTTAAATAGGTGAAGGATGCGCATAACATAATTCTTATTCTTCTTTCACCCAAGTGATTAATCCTTTCGTTCAGAGTTTTTCCATGATGAGGAAAGTCTCAGTTTCAAGTTGTTCATCTTTCTTTTTTTCGGAGATCCATGTTTCCTCGGTTATATCATCACGAAGATCCATCTAATCAATGCAAGAATTCATCTTATTCTTTTCAAGATTCCTTTCTTTGCAACCACCAGAGTTCTTCGAGAGTTTCTTCTTGGTGGTTCATCAAGGATTTAATTCCTTCTCGAAGTGTTCTCCAAGATTTTTGTTGGAGGAGCTCAAGCATTCTTCATCTTGCAATCCGAACTGCATTTGTTCTCCCTTATCTTTTGAGGTGGTAATATATCATTCTTCATTCACAAGAACGGGATATTTTAAACCCATCATTTTCAATTTGGTCATGAGATCCTTGCAACCCATCAATCTCTTATGTGGAGTTATCTTGATTTATATTTCACCTAAAGATTTCCCTAAGGATTGTCTCTAATTGTGGTGCTCATAAATGACCCAACTTCTTCACTTACCCTCCTGGTGAAATAATCTTCTCATCTCCTTGTTGATGTCAATTCAATCTTTTCCCGTCAGTGGCAGGTTGTCAACTCAAAATTTTGAGATGTCTTCCATAAGCCCACATCAAGCTTACGCTTTCGTTGTTGATAATCCAACTACTCCATTCAACCTTTTCTTCGTAAGCATGCTCTTTCAATTTTATTGACGAGAGTTGTCATTCTTCTTCTCTGTTCTTTTCCTTCTAACCATCTAGTTTTTTCATTCATTTGTTCCGGAGGCATGGTGATGTTGCTCTCTTTGTCCTATCATCTCGTTTTGCCAAGATCATGCTCTCTCCTTGGTCTATCTTTTCAACTGGAGTGTCGTGTCCAACATTCAAGATCTCTCATCTTATCAAGTTTTGCCTCCCTTCTCAACCGGAGTGCCATCTGAAATCTTTCTTGCCCCTTGTACCATTCTTTCAATAGTTCCGGAGGTAGTATGTTGTTCATCGCATCAAGTATCCTCTTATCTTGTCAAGTTCTTATTCAATTCCTTTTCTTTTCAGTCAGAGTGCTGTCCAAATTATATCATTCTTAATCCTTCTCTATCTTGTTTTAACCGGACTGGTTTCAATATATATCTTGCCGTTCAACCTCAAGGTTTTTTGCAATGTTCTTTATTCCTCTTTCCTAACGGAGTGTTTTCGACTTTGTTCACCTTTGTTGTTTTCTTTCTTTCAATTTGTCCAACCTCGCAAGGTTATTTAGTTTCACTCGTTTGTCAAAGCAACAACTTAGTTTTACCTTTTCTCTTCCTCTTCCGTTTTCCCTCCGGTGCCGTCCTAGATCTCGGCACGATATCCTCTTGTAGTGATGGAGTGTTGTGACGCCCCGAGACCATTGCGCTAGATGTCTTCCAGTTATTCGCTATCTTTGCCATGTCTTTTGCTTGCTTGTTTCTTTCATCATGTCATCATCTGAATTGCATCATCATGTTTTAAAAACTTGCATCCGTCCCGGTCTCCTCGTTCTTTCCATTGTCCGTTCTGAGCCCAGACACACTTGCACGCTCCCGCGGCACGTCCGAATATTATTTTATAAGTGGCTGGAAGATGTTCTCGGAATGGTTTGAAAGTTGGCTTGTGGTCTTTTTATGTTGTAGGTAGGCCGCCTGCCAAATTTCATCGCATTCAGAGTTCATTTGATAGCCCAACCGTTAAACTTATAGCGGTATTATAGTCGGTCTATCGTCGGACGTTTTCGGTCTCCGGAAATAATTGCCGGGCTGCATCTCTCCCCTCTTCTCTTAGACCAACCTGCTCTCCACAGTCCACCTAGGCCCATACCTACCCCTCCTCACGTTTGGAGTCATCGGATCGTGATCGGAGGCTCCAAAACCCCCTTATAAAAGGAGACCCCCCTGCCTATAAAAGGAGACCCCCCTTCCATTTTTGGACATTCCTTCCTCCCCCCCCCTTGTTTTCCGCGCCTCCACCTTCCAACCGCCACACCCACCTCCATTTCCGTGCCCGGCCAACCTCATCGCCGCCACTTGGCGCGCTGCCTATGGCCAGCCGCCGCCAGCGCCGCCGCCGACCAACCGGACGCTGCCAAGTCGCATGGCCTCTTCCCACCTCCCCGCGGCCCTCTCGTCCCGCAGCAGGCCCACCCCGGGCCATATCTGGGCCCGAGACACCCGCACCGCGCCGCTGCCTTTGATCTGGATCGGGAGTCTGCTCCTCCCGAACTCCACTACGCCTTCGCCCTCTGCTCCGTCGCCCTGCTTCGCCCCGCATGGCCTCGCCGGACCTGCAGCCACCGACGACCTCCAGGCTAGCTTCGCGCCCTCTCCTTCTCCTTCCTTCTTCCCCAGTTCCTTGCTCTATCTCCTCTAACCGATGTCGGCATTCTAGGAACGGGGGTCCCCAGACATGCCTACCTGCGGCCTGCGGCGTGGCTCGAGTGGGGCCCCAGTGCGGCCCAGCTTCATCAGCTCAAACTCAAGACCCTCGCGAGGGGCCAACCCTGCGGGGCGGATGACAGGAAGCTTCCTCAAGATCAGCCTCATCAGGCAGGCTCGCGAGGAGGCAGAGAGATCAAGGCAGGGGCACACTTGAGTAGGGTATTACACCACATCGGTGGCCCAAACCAGTATAAACCTTGTGTCCTTTGTGCGTTCTTCTTTCCAGCCTAGATTTCTTGCGAGCAATAGAAGCGCGAGTCGGTAGGGGAAAGATCTCCATGCGCACCCTAGAGTTCGAACCTTAAGGGTCTTTCGGAACCCGAAATCCAACATTTGGCGCGCCAGGTAGGGGTGCGCCGGAGTTCTCCCTCTCGACGACCCGCTCTCCACCAACATCGCGTTTCGCCCTCATGGCGGACAATGCGCCGCCCGCTCCAGCAACCGATGCCGGCACTGGGGCCGAGGGGCTCCGAGCCTTGGCCCCCACCTTGCGACAGGTGCAGTGGCCGCACAAGTTCAGGCCTAAGATGCCGCCACACTACAACGGCACGACAGATCCGCTGGTTTTCCTGCTGGCGTATGAGGAGGCCGTCCTCAAAGCCGGGGTTGACGACCGGCTGATGGCCAACTGGTTTCCCATGGCCCTCGTCGGTGACCCGCGCGCGTGGCTCCTCCACCTGCCGACGGCTTTTGGGACCTCCTGGGAGGAGCTGCGCGACCTCTTCCTCGCCAGTTATGCCGCACCAGTGCCGCCCGTCGTCGCAGCTCTCCTAGGTGGCTCACAGGCACCACCCTCGAGCCACCATGTCAAGCTGTTCACCTGCCGGATCAGCACCGCCTCCAAGCGTCGAGAAGCCCCCACGAGCTGGGTGGCGCCCAAGGCCGATCTAACCTTCGACTCAGATGATCAACCCTTCAACACCATTGGTTCTGGCGCGCTCCCGATGCTGTGCACCCCCACCATCTGCCAGGTGGCCGTCACCAGGACCCTCATCGACGGCGGTGCCGGCCTCAACGTGCTCTCGGTGGAGGCCTTCAGCCTCCTCCACGTGCCGCTAGACCGGCTTCTTCCTAGCAGGCCTTTCTCGGGTGTCGAAGTCGGATCCACCGCTTCCTTGGGACAGACCCGCCTCCCAGTGACCTTCGGAACCCACGACAACTTCCGGAAAGAGCTGATCGACTTCGACATCGCCCCCATCGGCCTCCCCTACAACGCCATCCTCGGCTATCCGGCCTTGGCCCAGGTCATGGCAGCAACTCACCCGGCGTACAACCTCATGAAGATGCCCGGGAGCAGCGGCGTCCTTACCATGTTAGGAGCACAAGGGATGCGCTGCAGGCGCTCAAGCTTGCTTTCAGGGTGGCCGCAGTGGCGCAGCCCACCAGCACCGACGCCCTCGAGCCCAAGGGGGCTGCGCCGGCTAAAAAGAAGCAGTTGTTCACCCAAGACAAGGCGGAAACCAAGCAGGTACCGGTCGATGAGGACGGGTCCACTAACGCTACCTTCACCATAGGAGCCAACCTCGAGCCCGAGCAGGAGAAGGCCCTGGTGAGGTTCCTGCGTGCAAACAAGAAGGTGTTCGCATGGGAACCTGATCAGTTTGCAGGTGTCCCGAGGGGTGTGATTGAGCATCACCTCAACGTGTGCCCCAACGTGCGCCCCATGAAGCAGAAGGCGAGGCGACAGTCCACTGAGAAACAAGCTTTCATCGTTCAAGAGACCCGGAAGCTAGAAGCGGCGGGAGTTATCCACGAGGTCCGCTACCCTGATTGGCTGGCTAATCCGGTCGTTGTGCCGAAAAAGGGAGGAAAGGAACGCATGTGTGTCGACTTCATCAACCTCAACAAAGCCTGCCCAGAGGATCCATTTTCGCTCCCCTGTATTGACCAGATAGTCGACTCTACCGCAGAGTGCGACCTATTGTGCTTCCTAGATGCCTTCTCGGGCTACCACCAGATCAAGATGGTGGTAGAAGACGTGGAAAAAACAGCTTTCCTGACCCCATGTGGAGTGTACAGCTACGCGTGCATGCCATTTGGGTTGCGCAACACAGGCGCAACCTTTCAGCGGCTGATGCACATCGCCTTAGGCCAGCAGCTCGGGAGGAACGTTGAAGCTTACGTCGACGACATTGTGGTGAAGTCCCGGGAGGCAAAAACCCTGATACAAGACCTGGAAGAAACCTTTGCGAGCCTCAACGAAGTGGACCTACGGCTCAACCCGGAGAAGTGCGTGTTTGGGATCCCCTCGAGCAAGCTCCTAGGTTTTCTCGTGTCCCACAGGGGCATCGAGGCCAACCCGGAGAAGGTCAAAGCAGTCGAAGACATGAGCCCGCCAAGGACCCTCAATGAGATGCAGAAACTCACCGGGCATGTAACCGCGCTAGGGCGCTTCATCTCCAAGCTGGGGGAACGAGCACTGCCCTTCTTCAAGCTGATGAAGCAGAAGGGCCCCTACGAATGGACTAAAGAGGCCGACAAGGCATTCCAAGATCTCAAGAGGTACCTTACCAGCCCACCAGTGATGGTAGCTCCGCGTCCGCGGGAGCCCCTAGTGCTCTACCTTGCGGCCACCCCCTACTCCGCTAGCGCAGCCCAGGTGGCGGTCAGGGAGGAGCGCCGGACCAAGGCCGCAGCAACCATCCGGGCTGAAGCAAAGCAAAGCCAAGAGGGCCTCGTGAGGACGACTACCGCAGCCGGAGGGGAACAACCGCAGCAGGAGAACACGCCCGAGGCAGGAGAGGACTCTCCAATCGACCAAGCACTGGGGGCTCCACCTTCTCAGGAGACGCCTTGACCTCTGGAGGATGCAAGATGCGCCAACACCCTCAACCTCGTCGAGCATCCGGTGTACTTCGTCAGCACGGTGCTATGGGACGCAAGGGCGCGGTACCACATGCCTCAAAAACTACTCCTCGTGCTATTAGTGGCCTCACGCAAGCTGCGACACTATTTCCAAGGCCATCCCATCAAAGTCGTCTCAGCATACCCCTTGGAAAGGGTACTCAGGAGCCCCAACTCAGCTGGAAGAGTTGCTGAATGGAACATCGAACTACAGGCATTTTAGCTAGAATTCAGTACGACCAGAGTCATCAAGGGAGCCACACTTGCGGATTTCGTGGTAGAATGGGCAGAAGCACCAGGTCTCGAGGCAGGCGAGGACCGATCACTTTCCCCGGGAAGTGAGGCACCAGACAGCTAGGTCATGTACTTCGATGGGGCATTCTCCTGACACGGCGCAGGAGCTGGCGCAGTGCTCGTATCCCCTACCTAGGACAAACTCTACTACGCCGTGCAACTCTATTTCCAGCACGGAGAAAAGGTCTCCAACAACATAGTAGAGTACGAAGGCCTGATAGCAGGCTTGAAAGCCGCAATCGCCTTAGGGGTAAAGCGCCTGATCATCAAGGGCTATTCGCAGCTCCTCGTCAACTTCTCCAACAAGATATACGAACCAAAGGATGAGCACATGGAAGCCTACCTCGCTAAGGTTCGCAAGATGGAGAAGCAGTTTTGGGAGCTAGAGTTGCAGCATGTGCCTCGCGGCACCAATCAAGAGGCTGATGACATTGCCAAGTGGGCATCTAGGCGGCTGCCTCAGGAGCCTGGAGTCTTCGAGGAGCAGCTCTTTAAACCCTCGGCGGCACCGTCACTATCGAGCACGGCGCAACCAAGGGAGGAGCTCCCTCAGCCGCCTACCTCGGGAGCTCCGGCCTGCGGCCCGGCTTCAAGGGCACGCCTACTCCTGGCGTTAGAGCCTCAGGAAGGCTGTTGGATCGCAGACCTCAAATCTACTTGATGCAAGGGACCCTGCCGGAGAGCGAGGAGGAGGCAGAGCGTGTAGCGCGGCAGGCCACGGCTTACTACATCAAGGATGGGGAGTTCTACCAGAAGCGACCAAATGACGTGTCCCTACATTACATCTCCAGAGGGCAAGGGAAGGAGCTGCTGGCGGACATACACGGCGGAGACTGTGGGCATCACTCATCGTCGCGAACCCTCTTCAGCAAGGCGTTCCACAGTGGTCTACTGGCCCACAACACCTAGTGACGCTGTTGAGCTGGTTAACGCTTGCGAGGCCTACCAGTTCCACGCTTGGCAGATCCATCAGCCGGTGGGGGGTCTACAGACTATACCCCTCTCGTGGCCGTTCGCAGTTTGGGGGCTAGACATTCTGGGCCCGTTCCCTCGGTTACCAGGGGGCTATCACTACCTCTACGTCGCTGTGGACAAGTTCACCAAGTGGGCTGAGGTTGAAGCTGTCCACACCATCCCAGCAGGCTCCGCAGTCAAGTTCATCAAGGGTCTCGTGAGCCGGTTTGGGGTGCCTAACCGCATCATCACCGACAACGGTTCGCAATTCACCAGTAATCTCTTCAAAATGTATTGTGCTAACCTTGGAACGCAGATATGCTACGCCTTGGTGGCACACCCCCGGAGCAACGGCCAGGCCGAGCGAGCCAACACGGAGGTCCTGAGGGGCCTCAAAGCCAGGACCTTCAAGAAGAAGCTGGAGGCTTGCGGCAGGGGTTGGTACGACGAGCTCCAGTCCGTGCTGTGGTTTATCCGAACAACCGCAGCCAAGCCGACTGGCGAGACCCCGTTCTTCCTCGTCTATGGAGCAGAGGCTATCCTCCCTCACGAGGTCAGGCGTCGCTACGCGTGGGTCCTGGCGTTCGACAAGACGCAGCAGGACGCCTTGCGGGGGACGGATCTCGTGCTGGGGGAGGAACGCCGTTGAGAAGCCGCGCTACGAGCGGCAAGGTATCAACAGGCGCTGCGGCGATACCACTGCCACAACATCGGCCCCGGAACTCTTGAGGTAGGGGACCTCGTGCTCAGACGAGTTATCTCCAGGGAGGGGCTGCACAAGCTCTCTCCCATGTGGGAGGGCCCATTCAAGGTTGTTCATGTTTCCAGGCCTGGCTTCGCGCGCTTGGAGACCCCGGAGGGGGTACCCGTCCAGAACGCATGGAACATTCAACATCTCCGGAGGTTCTATCCCTAAGCGAGGCCAAGCACCTATGGAAAGGCCCGGTGCCTGTGAAGCTGCCGCATTTTGGGAAAGGCCCGGTGCCTGTGAAGAAGGCCAATGCCTATGAAGCTGCCGCATTTTGGGAAAGGCCTGGTGCCTGTGAAGATGGCCAATGCCTGTGAAGCTGCCGCATTTTGGTAAAGGCCCGGTGCCTGTGAAGCTGCCACGTTTTGTGAAAGGCCCGGTGCCTGTGAAGAAGGCCAATGCCTTTGAAGCACGCCGCCCATGACACTCTCACGTAATAATGAGTGGGGCTGTACACGCCCCAAAGTCTCCGGAGTGCCGCCCTCGGGCCTCGGGGGCTCCCTCCCATGCCAAGTGGTAGCACTTAGTTCCGCACTGGTGAGAAGACGTCAAAGAATAGAATAGGTGCCGGACGCGGCTTTTTCGTTTGCTTTCTGCAGTTGGCTTGTTCGTTCCTATTTGAAGTTTTACTGGAGCTGTTGCCGTCCCAGGCTTATGACACTTTATCTTTTTCACTCTAGCAAATCTCGCGAGGGAGGTTCACGGGCGCCCTCACGAGTGTTTTCCGCCCCTATCGTTTGAAGCTTTCCTGCCCGAGTCCGCTACAGGAGCACCCTTCCCAGTCCGTGCCCCACGGGCATCGCGACACGAGCGCAGGACCTGGGCCAATTGCCCCCACAACCAGACCGAAGGCTACTCCTCCTGTTAATCCTTGCAGGACATGAAGCACGCGGTGAGGCCTCAGCCTCAGGAGGTGAGGACTGCGTCAAGCCCCACTGAGCTAAATAATTCCCGCTCATGGGCACGCGGCGTGGAAACATAGCGTATAAATAGCGGAAGCAGCACGATGATTAACAGCAACAGTTCTAACACGCCCCCATAGGGCCCTATACTACCTTCCTTTTCTACGCAGGGAAAGAAGAAAAACAAAATGGGCTCGACTTGATCGGCACCAACTTGCGGCGAAAGCTCGACTGCCTCTGGGGGCTCAGGCGGATCCCTCCTCTCGCTTAACCGGGGCGCGACGGCGGGCTGACCCACTACCTTCACCCTGGCGGGCGCGACGGTGCGGGGGCTGGTTGCGGCCACCAATGGAGGAGCTGCTTCCCGAGAAAGAGTCGCCGAAGCTTGGCGGGCCCTGAGCGCCGCCGCCTACACGCTTGCCACCGTCTTCATCCTGGTCAGCACCGGGGCTGGGCAGGCGGCCACGGTCATCGTCTTCGGGGTAGCACCCAGAGCGGCGACCATCTTCCCCGAACACCCTAACATAGAGGGTGGCGTCGCCATCGAATTTGAAGTGCAGGGTGCACCGCCAGCTCAGGCCGCGCGCACGGGCAAACGTTTGCTAGCCGCGGGTCAGGACCGCATTCCCAAAAGTGGAGACCTCCATCGAAGCCCAGGAGGCCCTGCTGCAGCAACCATCTGCCTGAAGCCAGAGGCTGCCCCGAGCACCGGCCGGCAGTTCACTTACGAAGAAACGGGGGAGATGGAGCCAGGTGCTGGTCGGGTCCGCTGACCACGCGACGAACTCCCGCAGCACCTCCACCGAGCAAAAGCGCGGCCTAGGGGCCTCGCGGGCACGGCGTGCGTCCCATCGGCAACCGGGCGCTCACCACCGCGCAGGGAACCGCCTCCATGGCCACGGGAAGCCACTACGGGGACCGCGGGGTGCTTTCGAGGGCGGCCAAGAATCTCTTCGGCGGAGCCATGGGAATGGTGAGTATCCAAGAAGAAGAAAAGGAGTAGTAAGAAGGGATATGGTAACGAGGCTCGCACAGTCCTGTACTTATAGCTGGAGAAGGCCAACCGCCGACCACCACGATCGCAGGTAATCATGACCCATTTCTCTACATGCAGGGACTTGTCAAGTTGTGCGGTTGCCGAGGCGTCGTGGGGAAGCGCATACGCCCACGTCCAATCTGTCGCCACGCGGTGCCCAAGGCCGCAGGCAATTAGGGCCCGCGGCGCTTCGCGCTTGCCCCTTTGCTTCTCGGCTAGGCCCAGCCCGGGCGCGCCTCGGCCCGAGGGCTACTGTCGGTGTTCTGGGAACGGGGGTCCCCAGACTTGCCTGCCTGCGGCCTGCGGCGTGGCTCGAGTGGTGGCCCAGTGCGGCCGAGCTTCATCAGCTCAAACTCAAGACCCCCGCGAGGGGCCAAGCCCTGCGGGGTGGACGACAGGAAGCTTCCTCTGGAGCAGCCTCATCAAGCAGGCTCACGAGGAGGCGGAGAGATCAAGGCAGGGGCACCTCACGAGGAGCCCGTGACGCAAGCCATGACGATCGAGATCAGGCGGGCGCCTGGCGGGCACCGTCCTGTGCAGTGTCCTTGTTTCCCCTTCGGTGCAAAGGGAACAAGCATAGTCCATGGCATCGGGCAAAGGTTTCCATTCCGGTGCAACGAGACCAAGACCAGCAGAGCGGCATCACGGAGGTCATCGTGGAGCCCAAGACGGCGTCATCACCAGTGCATTTGGCAGCCAAAGACCACCTTTGGTTAGGATAACTTGTACTAGATGTTCCCCTTCAAAATGGCCAATTGTTGGCGCCCTTCCCGCTCACATTTTGGGAAGAGGACCAGGGCCTCTATAAGTAGGACTAGCCACCATAGAGGGAGGGGGATCGAGACCGAGTAGAACACACCGCATCATCTCAAGAACACCTCTCGCGAGGCCGTTCATCCCCATGTATTGTTCATCATCAGCCCCTGAGACAATCCACCACACCACACACTGGAGTAGGGTATTACACCACATCGGTGGCCCGAACCAGTATAAACCTCGTGTCCTTTGTGTGTTCTTCTTTCCAGCCTAGATTTCTTGCGAGCCATAGAGGCGCGAGTCGGTAGGGGAAAGATGTCCGTGCGCACCCAGAGTTCAAACCTTAAGGGTCTGCCGGAACCCGAAATTCGACAACCGCCCCCATGGCCGCCGTGCCCTATAGGTCGCCACGGAGCTCCGCCTGTGCTCGGATTCGTCACAGGAAATGGGTTCCTCGGGGCCGGATCCATCCTCTCCGGTCCTGGCCGCCACCTTCACCTGCCGGATCCGCCATGTCCCCGCCGTCCGCCGGTGTCCTGCCTCGCTGCAGTCTCGGCGCCGCCCTGCCTTGCTCGATCCAGGTGGGATCGAGGAGCGAGACGAGCCCAGCCAGATCCGCAGGCCCAGCTAGCGCCAGGAGGGCCCAGCCTCCTCCGCGGCCCAGCCCAGCCTGCCTCTCCCACCGACCTGGGCCATAGCCCATGGTGATAACCCCCCTCCCCCATCGCTCCTCTTCTGTTTCGGCCCAGTGCATGGTTTCGGCCCATAGGTTTTTTTCCTTTGTGCGATTTTATCATTTATCTAGGGATTTCCAGTTTTACAGAAAAGCCCTTGCACTTCATGCATATCCTAACTCACCAAGCGTGCATCGCATGTAAACAATTTATATATGTAAAGTGCTTAGAATTTCATCTAGTTTCACCATATACAACTTTCATCAATGTTTATTTTGCTGTTTGATTAAATTTGCTCTAATGCCATGTAAAATGCTTTATTTCATAACTAAATAACCGTAGCCCCAAACTTAATAAACTTTATATGTAAATGGGGTAGAAAAATGCCTAGTTTAACATGGTGGCTTTACTTTGCATGTTTAATAACTCTAAAATATGGTTTAGGGCAGAACAGTACCAAATCCATAATTATGCTTATGAGGATTTTCCGGACATGTTGTCTGTTGTTCCGGCTTCATTTAAACTTGCCTAGTTAGGTGGTTTTATTATGCTTCACCTCTTGCCATGTTAATAAACATTTAATATTGTTGGGTACATAAACGAGAGGAATTAAATATTTGACATGGTGTTTCGTCAATATGCAACGGAGTTGCATATTGAGCTCCACTTAATTTGTAGGATTGTTTGTGCATTTTGACATGCCATGCCTCATTAAACCGGACATGCATCATACTTGGTTGTGCATCATGCCATGTTTATGCGGTTGTTGTTTACTATGTTGTTTGCTTCTTTCTGGTGTTGCTTCTTTGGGTTAGTTCCGATAATGTCGCGTCTGTGAGGATCCGTTCGACTTCGTCCGTTTTAGCACCTATATTCTTGGTAAAGGGTGGAAGGCTTGGCCTTATGCCTGGTGTTTTGTTCCACTCTTGCCGCCCTAGTTTTCCGTCATACCGGTGTTATGTTCCTTGATTTTGCGGTCCTTACACGGTTGGGTGTTATGGGGACCCCTTGACAGTTCGCTTTGAATAAAACTCCTCCAGCAAGGCCCAACTTTGGTTTTACCATTTGCCTCACCACCACCTACCCTTCCCTCGGGTCGGCCGGCCCGAGGGTCATATTTATTTTAAGCCCCCCCGGGCCAGTGCTTGTCTAAGTGTTGGTCTGAACCGAGTTGCCTGCGGGGCCACCTCGTGAAAACTTGAGGTTTGGTTTTACTCGTAGCTAGTATCATCCGGTGTTGCCCTGAGAACGAGATACGTGCAACTCCTATCGGTATTGTCGGCACATCGGGTGGTCTTGCTGGTCTTGTTTTACCATTGTAGAAATGTCTTGTAACCGAGATTCCGAGTCTGATCGGGTCTTCCTGGGAGAAGGAATATCCTTGTTTGACCGTGAGAGCTTGTGATGGGCTAAGTTGGGACACCCCTACAGGGTTTTGAACTTTCGAAAGCCGTGCCCCTGGTTATGGGCAGATGGGAATTTGTTAATATCCGGTGGTAGAGAACTTGACACTTAACTTAATTAAAATGCATCAACCGCGTGTGTAGCCGTGATGGTCTCTTCTCGGCGGAGTACGGGAAGTGAACACGGTTTTTTAGTTATGTTTGTGCGTAAGTAGTTTCAGGATCACTTCTTGATCACTTCTAGTTCACGACCGTGCTTTGCTTCTCTTCTCGCTCTCATTTGCGTAAGTTAGCCACCATATATGCTTAGTGCTTGCTGCAGCTCCACCTCACTACCTTTTCCTACCCATAAGCTTAAATAGTATTGATCTCGCGGGTGTGAGATTGCTGAGTCCTCGTGTCTCAGAGATACTTCCAAACAGTTGCAGGTGCCGAGGATACCGTTTAGGTGACGCAACCCGAGCTCAAGGAGGAGCTCGATGAAGATCGCGTCCGTTGTCTTGTTTTGTTCCTTGTTGATCAGTAGTGGAGCCCAGTCAGGGCGATCGGGGATCTAGCAATTGGGGTTTTCTTCTTTTATTTGGTTCCGTAGTCGGACCTTGATTGTAATCTGGATGATGTAATGCTATATTTATGTTTTGTGTGAAGTGGCGATTGTAAGCCAACTCTTTATCCCTTTCTTATTCAGTACCTGGGATTGTGTGATGATTAACCTTCTTGCGACAAACCTACCATGCGGTTATGCCTCTAAGTCGTGCCCCGACACGTAGGAGATATAGCCGCATTGTGGGTGTTACAATTTATTATAGCTATGCTCGAAGTTTATGTTATACTATGAGTAGTGTTGTACTTGTGATATTCATGCTTGTCATATGCCATGCCCAGTTGGATATGATTCATTGTGGATATGGTTGATAGTTATGTTGTACCCTCATGCTCATGTTGATATCATGCTCATGCATTGCAATTGCATCATGTTATTTTATCATGGCTCGGCATATTGCATTCAAGTTTAACCAAATTAAACTGAACCTAAACAACTGTTCGCTGAGTCATGGTGCCACCATATCGAGCGGACCAATGCAACCACACTTGCCTTTATGGGAGGGTCCTAACTGGGCTATTGTTGTGCCTCTCGCTGGTGCCTCCAACGAGGGAATGTTATGCGCGGGCAGTACCTTGGCCCGGTAGGACGACTTAAGCCTTGTGAGCCCGAGTTTGGTTATGTGGACATGTCCTTGTTTGGGACTGTTTTTGTTTTGTCATGACGGTGGCCTTGATGCCTTTGGTAGGCACAGGGTCACCCAGGACTGAACCCCAATGGGGTGTTGGTCGGAGTGGCCGGGAGAGTGTCATGGTAGTAGGATGGTTTTGTCAGAACATCGGTGGTCCACCCGAATGGGAGTGCGACGCCATTGGTCCTGTGGTGTGGGTAAAGTGCGCTACCTCTGTAGAGTTTATATTAAATCTATCGATAGTCGCGCCCGCGGATAAGGGCCCAGTTCGTAGTTGGTCACTCTGTGGGTCAACAGTAATAATAATAACTTTCTTAATTACAACCCTGGTTCGATGATGAGAAAGAGATTGGTTGTGATCGTGAGATGATCACTATGGTATCGAGGATACCGAGTTGATGGATATTTGTGGTTGTGATCGTGAGATGTTCACCGTGGTATCGAGGATACCGAGTTGATGGATATTTGTGGTTGTGATCATGAGATGATCATCATGTATCAAGGATACCGAGTTGATGGATATTTGTGGTGTTATGCGAGAGTCAAGGTTGAAGACGAAGCTCCTTGTTGTCATGTAATGATTACTACGGTATTGTTAATACCAAGCTTGATTGGATCCTGAGTTTACCGTGTGATGTCCGTGTTGGTTACGAGGTAACCCGAACAGGGTAAGTTGGTGCATGATAACGTCATCATATTGCATGATAGTGTCATCATGTTTATATTTTCATGCCATGCTCGTATTGCTCTAGCTGTATCATGTTGTTCATGCCATGCTCGTATTGCTCTAGCTGTATCATGTTGTTCATGCCATGCTCGTATTGCTCTAGCTGTATCATGTTGTTCATGCCATGTTGTTTTGATAGTATCAGGGTAATCCTTGTTAACCTGTAACTGCCAGTTTGCAGGTCATGCTAGATTTGATTGCTTGTTTGGCATGGTGTAGCACGCAAGATGCGATTCTATCCCAATCACGTCATGAACTCATGATTGGGGCACAACAACATTTCGAGCGCATAGCAAGGTGTATATCATTAGGACATACCATGTACTGTATAGATGAGAATACAAGATAAAGGCTTACCGTCGTCACATGTTACATCATTCATACAACAATACATCAAAACATAGCAATCATCATACAAAAGAGGAGGATCCGTCTACAGATGAAATCAAACGAAAAGGAAGAACAACATCCAACCTGCTAGCCCTGGCAATCAAGCATCGCTCTCATGTCACATCATCACATTTCCTGTACCTACAACTGTTTGTTGTAGTAATCTGTGAGCCAAAAGGACTCAGTAACCCCATTACCATGGGTATCAAGACTGACAAAGCTTAATGAAATGGAAGGAGTAAAGTGGTGAGGTTCCAACAGCGACTAAGAAATGTATGGTGGCTAGCTCATGAGTACAAGAGTAAGATGAGAAACTACGCAAACGGTCGTAAACTAGTACCGATCAATAAGTGATCTTGTACTACTTACGTTCAAACATAACTCAATTGTGTTCTCTTCTCAAACCCACTTGAAAAGAAACGGTCATGGCTACGCACGCGGTTGGTGTATTTTATTTGAGTTTACTTCAAGTCCTCTACAACTAGATAATAACAAATTCCCATCTGCCACATAACCGCGGGCGCGGCTTTCAGAAGTTTAAACCCTGCAGGGGTGTCCCAACTTAGGCCATGCCAAGCTCACGATCCGCGGAGACAATCCTCCATCACGGGACATCCGATCAGACTCGAAATCCCAGTGCACAAGACAAGACATATCTCATTCTCAGGGCACACCGGATGGGCCAGACGTCGGGTTTGCTAAGACCCTTGTTGAACGGTGGGCGCCGGACATCGCCCGGTTTTGACAGACACTCGGAAGAGCACTGGCCCGGGGGTTGAATTAAAAATCCACGGGGGCCGGCAAGTCCCTATGCAAGTTTTAGTTGTTATTAGGCAAATGGTAAAACCAAGGTTGGGCCTTGCTGGAAGAGTTTTATTAAAAGCGAACTGTCAAGAGGGTCCCATACCCCTCATCGTGTTCGGGACGCAAAATCAAGGAACATAACACCAGTATCACGGAAACTAGGGCAGCAAGAGTGGAACAAAACACCAGTCATAAGGCCGAGCCTTCCACCCTTTACCAAGTATATAGATGTATTAATTAAATAAGAGATATTGGGATATCCCAATATATCCATGAAATCCATGTCCCAACATGGAATAACCTGCAACTAGCAATGCTATAAGAGGGGTTGAGCAAAGCGATAACATAGCAAAAAAACGGTTTGCTAGGAAGGGTGAAAATGTTAGAGGCTATCATGGCAATTTGGGAGGCTTGATAAACAAGTGGTAGGTAGTGCGACATAACGATAGCATCAAGACAACCAGCATTGCAAAGATAGGAGTGAGATCCAAGGTGACGGTCATTGAGGGAGTCCTGGATTAGGGGGTGTTCGGATAGCCGGACTATACCTTTAGCCGGACTCCTAGACTATGAACATACAATATTGAAGACTTCGTCCCGTGTCCGGAAGGGACTTTCCTTGGCGTGGAAGGCAAGCTTGGCGATGCGGATATACAGATCTCCTACCATTGTAACCGACTTTGTGTAACCCTAGCCCTCTCCCGTGTCTATATACACCGGAGGGTTTTAGTCCGTAGGACAACATATACAACAACAATCATACCATAGGCTAGCTTCTAGGGTTTAGCCTCTCTGATCTCGTGGTAGATCTACTCTTGTACTACCCATATCATCAATATTAATCAAGCAGGACGTAGGGTTTTACCTCCATCGAGAGGGCCCGAACCTGGGTAAAACTTTGTGTCCCTTGCCTCCTATTACCATCCGGCCTAGACGCACAGTTCGGGACCCCCTACCCGAGATCCGCCGTTTTTGACACCGACATTGGTGCTTTCATTGAGAGTTCTTCTGTGTCGTCGCCGTCAGGCATGATGGCTCGTATGATCATCAATAGCGATGCAGTCCAGGGTGAGACCCTCCTCCCCGGACAGATCTTCGTCTTCGGCGGCTTCGCACTGCGGGCCAATTCAATTGGCCATCTGGAGCAGATCGAAAGCTATGCCCCCGGCCGTTAAGTCAGATTTGGAAGTTTAAACTACACGGCCGACATCTACCGGGACTTGATCTTCGACGGATTCGAGCCACTCCCGAGCGCGCCGCACTGTCACGACGAGCATGATCTAGCTTTGCCGCCGAATAGTGCCCTGGAGGCCGCACCCGCATCGGCTTAGACCCTTAATTCGGAGCCAACTGCACCGATCGAGGATGGGTGGTTGGACACCGCCTCGGGGGCTGCGATCCCAACGGCGATCGAGCCGAACACCAGCCCCGCACTTCGTGAGACTCATGACTCCAAGGAGCCGGACTCCTCTCCGAACTCCAAACCCCTCACGCCCCTGCCGATCGAATCCGATCAGGCGCCGATCATGGAGTTTACTGCCGCGGACATATTTCAGCACTCGCCTTTCGGCGATATTCTGAAGACACTAAAGTCCATGGTCAGTAAGGTTGGGATACGGACGATGAAGAAATTCAAAGCCCACCCACCACCCACTTTGTAGCCACTGTCAACGATCTAACCGACATGCTCGACTTTGATTCCGAAGACATCGACGATATGGACGCCGATGCAGGAGACGATGAAGAACCAGCGCCTATCTGGTCCTGGAAAGCCACCTCGTCATATGACATATACATGGTGGACACCCCAAAAGAAGGAGATGGCGATGGAACAGCGGAGGATGACCCCTCCAAGAAACAGCCTAAGCGCAGGCGTCAGCGGCGCCGCTCAAAATCCCGCCAAAACAAATACGGTGACTCCAACACGATTTAGCACAGGAGGATGGAGAAGCCAGCCCCCATGAGAGAGTGGCAGACAGAGAGGTCGAGGACGACAATTATATGCCTCCCTCCGAAGACGAGGCAAGCCTCGACGACGACGAATTCATGGTGCCAGAGGATCCCGTCGAGCAAGAGCATTTTCAACGCATGCTTATGGCCACGGCAAGAAGCCTCAAGAAAAAACAGCAACCGCTTAGAGCTGACCAAGATTTGCTAGTCGACAGATGGACTGAAGTCCTTGCGGCCAAAGAGCATAAACTCGAACGCTACCCAAAGCGCAAGTTGCTACCCCGACTAGAGGAGGAAGCATTTAAACCTGCATCACCTGCACTCGATACGGCCGATCGGCCACCTCGTGGTCGCGACAGGGAGGCCTTTCGGCCCTCCCCTCAAGCCGCACCCTGTACCAAGGCACGGGAAAATGCGCCGGACCTGCAAGATATGTTGGAGGACAAGGCAAGGCAAAAAAGATCGATCTACGGATCGCGTGGGCGCCCCACGACTCGAGACGGTAACCATCACGCCGGCCACAAATTCGGCAGGGCCAAACACAGTAGACAAAGCTCATTGGAGCTACGTCGTGATATAGCCCAGTACAGAGGCGCCGCACACCCACTATGCTTCACAGACGAGATAATGGATCATCAAATCCCCGAGGGTTTCAAACCCGTAAACATCGAAGCATATGATGGCACAACAGATGCTGCGGTATGGATCGAGGATTATCTCCTTCATATCCACATAGCCCGCGGCGATGATTTCCACGCCATCAAATACCTCCCACTCAAGCTTAAAGGACCAGCTCGGCATTGGCTTAACAGCTTGCCAACAGGATCAATCAGTTGTTGGGAGGACCTGGAAACCGCATTCCTCGACAATTTCCAGGGCACTTATGTGCGACCCCCAGACGCCGATGACCAAAGTCACGTAATTCAGCAGCCAGAGGAATCGGCCAGGCAATTCTGGACATGGTTCCTAACAAAGAAAAATCAAATAGTCGACTGTCCGGACGCAGAGGCCCTAGCAGCCTTCAAGCACAATATCCGTGAGGAGTGGCTTGCTAGGCACCTTGGACAGGAAAAGCCGAAATCTATGGCAGCACTCACGACAATCATGACACGCTTCTGTGCGGGAGAAGACAGCTGGCTTGCTCGTAGCAACAACATGACCAAGAACCCTGAGGATACGGCAGTTAATGCCGGATTCAGAGGCTATAAATCCAGTCAGCGGAAAAAGCCATTCAAAAGAAATCCTAGGGGCCCGTCCAGTTTGGACTGAATACTCGACCGCTTGTGCCAGATACATGGCACCCCAGAAAAGCCGGCCAATCACACCAACAAGGATTGTTGGGTGTTCAAGCAGGCAGGCAAGTTAAATGCCGAAAATACAGACAAGGGGCTGCATAGCGATGACGACAAAGAGCCCTGGCCACCGAACAACAGTGGACAGAAGGGTTTTCCCCCACAAGTGCGGACGGCGAACATGATATACGCAACCCACATCACCAAGAGGGAGCGGAAGCGCGCGTTAATGGACGTATACGCGATAGAGCCAGTCGCCCCAAAGTTCAACCCATGGTCCTCCTGCCCGATCATCTTTGATCAAAGGGACCATCCCGCTAGCACCCGTCATGGCGGATTCGCCGCATTGGTTCTAGACCCAATTATTGACGGATTTCATCTCACTACGGCGGCAGTAGCCTAAACCTGCTTTACCAGGATACAGTGGGGAAAATGGGAATAGATCCCTCGAGGATTAGGCCCACCAAAACGACCTTTAAAGGCGTAATACCAGGTGTAGAGGCCAACTGTACAGGCTCAGTCACACTTGAAGTGGTCTTCAGATCTCCGGATAATTTCCGAAGCGAGGAGTTAATCTTTGACATAGTCCCATTCCGCAGTAGCTATCACGCACTGCTCGGATGAACCGCATTCGCCAAGTTCAATGCGGTACCGCACTACGATACCTTAAGCTCAAGATGCCAAGCCCTCGAGGAGTAATTACGGTCAATGTAAACACCGAACGCTCCCTCCGAACGGAGGAACACACGGCGTCCCTTGCAGCGGAAGTACAAAGCAGCCTCTCCAGGCAGTTCTCCAGTCCGGCCATTAAACGACCGGACACCGTCAAGCGCGCCCGGAGTAACCCACAATAAGACCGCCTGGCACGATCCGAGCACGTGTAGCAATGCGGCCCCAACCCCAGCCCTCGCAAAAATGCGACGCCAGTGCTTCGCATACATAACTATGCTCTAGAAATACTATGGGTACAGGGGAAGGGGCACCATCACGGCGCGCCCGAAACACGGATTAAACCGCTCTAGGGGCTGCCAAGTTTTTAATTTTCTCTTACTTTCAGGATTCAATTCTTCGGAAGGCCTGTTCGGCAGTTCAATTGCCGCACAAACGATGCAAGAACCAGGGAAGCAGACAAGCCACGCCGCACTACGGAACTCCCAGGTGGTCTCTATCATGAGCAATATACCTGTTTCGCATACCTTTCCGCATGCCTGCCCCTTGAACGGACATGTTAAATAGTCCAACCTTTTGCTTGCCGCATTATTTGTATCGTTCTGCTTTGATTGCAGCCCTTCTTAATAAACAATGCATAGCTTCTGTCTATTTTTGCATTACTCTTTTTCTATAAATATATGTTCCTTAACGACATGTTGCACCCGTACACTTTGGTATGGCCAAAATACACCAGGGGCTTTATTACCCCTCAATATGGTGTGAGAAGTCCGAACACTTTAACAAGTGCGGCACCCCGAACTTATAACATTATATGCATCGGCTCCGAATCATGTCTTGGGTCAATAGTTGGGTTTGCCCGGCTCCTATGTTTTGGTGCCTTACGTTCCGCTATATCGGCTAAGGTAGCACTAGGAGAACCACTGCAATTGTGCCCCAGTTGAGCTGGGTCGAGCACCTCAGTGGAGAAAGCTAAAACTGACTGTCATGATGAAGCGAGAGCTGGTCGTTGTTCGAGAGGTTTTTCGAGTCCCTAAGACTTATGCCGCTTAGAGCGAGGAGTCGGCTCTGTCCGGCCAAGGCATGGATAGCGCCCCAAACTCGGTCTTCCGAATACGAGGGGCTTCGGCGAAATTTAAAATTATAGAATTCTATGGCTAAGTGAGAGTGTTCACGCATTATAGTCCGATTGCCTTGTTCGTTGGGCTGAGAGCCTCCCTCGAAGGACCCAAACAAGGGAAAAAGAGCGCTCAGGTTTATCCACGAACACCCCAGCACTAGCGGCACAGGGGCAGAAGCCGATGACTCGCCATCTCTCAGTATTGATAAATAGCCTCACAGAAGGTAATATTTTAAATTCCAACAGCATTGCTTAGCGCATATGAACAAGTTTTCAGCGTCCAGGACAAAACGAGCGAGTTTTACTCAAAAAATACATCCTTGGAACATTCATCCGCCACAAGGCAGGCACCCTTCAGAACATCCTTATAATAATTATCGGGCTTGCGATGCTCTTTCCCCGGCGGTGGCCCATCCTTCACAAGCTTCTCAGCATCCAGCTTGCCCAGTGCACCTTAGCACAGGCAAGAGCCCTATGGGCACCTTCAATGCAGATGGAGCGCTTGATGTCTTCATGCCTCGGACAGGCCCCCACCAGCCGCCGCACCAGACCGAAATAGCTCCCAGGCAGAGCCTCTCTAGGCCACAGCCGAACTATGAGGCCCTTCATGGCCTGTTCGGCCGCCTTGTGGAGCTCGACCAGTTGCTTCAGCTGGTCGCTCAGGGGCACGGGGTGTCCGGCCTCAGCGTACTGAGACCAGAACACCTTCTCTGTCGAGCTGCCCTCCTCGGCTCGATAGAATGCGGCGGCATCAGACACACTCCGGGGAAGATCTGCAAACGCTCCTGGAGAGCTCCGGATTCGGGTAAGTAACAAGTAACTCACGTTTATGTGTTTGCTTTGCATAAAGAATGCCTTACCCGCCGCTATCTTCTTCACCTCATCCAACTCCTGGAGGGCCTTCTGGGATTCGGCCTTGGCAGACTTGGCATTTTTAATAGCCGCCGCGAGCTCGGACGCTCGCGTCTTTGAGTCAAGCTTCAAACTCTCATGTTTTTCATGAGAACCTGGAGCTCTTGCTGTACCTGGCCAACCTGGGCCTTGTACTTCTCCCACTCGGTGCGCTCCGTGGTCGCCCTCTTCTTGGCGTAGACCAGCGCTTGCTTAAGGGTCGCCACCTCAGACGTGGCCCCTACAATAGCCATGATAATCCTGTCATTTTTTGCAATTGCACCTTTTTATATATATTTAAACAAGGTATGTCTTACCTTCATTGTCCTCGAGCTGCTTCTTGGCATGCCCGAGCTCTTGCTCGGACTGCTCGAGGCTCTGCTTTAGCGTGTCCACTTCCGCAGTCAGTGCAGCGGACACCAGCAGGGAAGCCTGCATACGCATACTCCTTTTTGTTAGACTCCTGCGAATTTTAGTTGATCCTCTATTCGGCTTTTCTTTCCGAAGGTCAAACAGAGCATGAGGGGCTACTTTCTATGCGGTAATATTATTTACACATTCTTTACTTACCTCAAAGCGTGTTAAATGGCTAGTACAAGCTTCAGTCAGTCCGCTCTTGGCAGACTGAACCTTCCGGACCACCGCACTCATAATGGTGCGGTGCTCCTCGTCGATGGAGGCGCCTTGGAGCGCCTCCAACACATTGTCCGGCGCCTCCGGTTGGACGGGGGTCACTGGCACGGTGGGCTTGCTCCTCTTGGAAGGAGGTCGCCCGCTGGACTCTGGAACCTTTGAAGGTTCCGGAGCGGTGTCCGGCCTTGAGGCAGACTTGGAGCCTTGGGGGGTTTTATCCCCTTTACTCCTGGAGTCCGGGAGGTCACCTTGAGGTGCCTCCAGGACCACCTCCTCCCAGCTTGGAACCTGTTGAGACAACACTTCGGCGTCGTTCGTAGGACGGGGGGAGGAACTCGTCGGAAGCGAGTTCACATCCGACGAGTCCAGTGAGCCGCTCGACGACGCATCGAGCCGGTCTTTGGGTGGGCTGCATAAACATATTCGACATAAGGGAAAGTTGTGCAATAAATGAATACTATGAATTACTCTGGCATCCGGATACTTACGATTTCGCCAGGGGCTTTGCCCTGAGCGGCCACTCCTCTCCGCCGTCGTCGGCGTCGGTGGAGTAGTCCGGAGGAAGGGTTTTCCCCTTCTTGGACCCTCCGGCCTCCCCAGAGAGGGCGACCTTCCTTTTCATCTCCCCCTCCGCTGAAGGGGGAGAGGTCTCTTCTTCTTCCTCGTCTTCACGGGAGGAATGCGCCTCGGAGCCATGGGATCATGAACCCGATACCTCCTGGCGCCGGGCACTCTTTCGAGTCCTTGTGGCCTTTTTCGCGGCCCTCTTCTCCGGCACCACATAGGGTGCTGGAACCAGCAGCTTTGCCAAGCGAGCGTCCATTGGGCCTTCGGGCAAAGGAGCTGGACAGTTGATCTATCCGGACGTCTTCTGCCAATCCTGTCAAAGGTAAGGGACCTTAGATCCCACATGGAGTCAAACTATGAAAAACTGATACCTTGTAAAAGGAAAAAATAGCTTACCGCATGAGCATGGCGCTGTGTACTAAATCCGTGATCCTCGGTAGCGGATGCGGGGGCCTCGGCACCCTTGAAAAGCACCTTCCAGGTATCTTCGTACGTCGTGTCGAAGAGCCTGCTCAGAGTTCGGTGTCGCGCCGGGTTGAACTCCCACAGGTTGAAAGCCCGTTGTTGACACGGGAGGATCAGGCGAATGAGCATAACCTGGACTACGTTGACAAGTTTGAGATTCTTGTCCACCAGGGTTTGGACGCATGTTTGGAGTCAGGTCAGCTCTCCTTTTTTACCCCACGACAGGCCCGTCTCCTTCCAGGAGGTGAGCCGCTTAGGGGGTCCGGATCGGAACTCAGGGGCTGCGACCCATTCGGGGTCGCGCGGCTTGGTGATATAAAACCACCCCGATTGCCACCCCTTCAGGGTCTCCACAAAGGAGCCCTCGATCCATAAGACGTTGGGCATCTTTCCCACCATGGCGCCTCCGCACTCCGCCTTGTTGCCGCGCACCACCTTCGGCTTGACATTGAAAGTCTTGAGCCATAGGCCGAAATGGGGGCGGATGCGGAGGAAAGCCTCGCACGCGACGATAAACGCCGAGATGTTGAGGATGAAGTTCGGGGCCAGATCATGGAAATCCAGGCCATAGTAGAACATGAGTCCCCGGACGAATGGGTGGATCGGAAAGCCCAGTCCGCGGAGGAAGTGGGGAAGGAACACTACCCTCTCATGGGGCCTAGCGGTGGGGATGAGCTGCCCCTTTTTGGGAAGCCGATACGCGATGTCGTTAGACAGGTATCCGGCCTTTCTTAGTTTTTTGATGTGTCCCTCTGTGACGGAGGAGACCATCCACTTGCCTCCCGCTCCGGACATGGCTGGAGAAGGTTGAGGTGGGGAGTGCGGACTTGGGCACTGGAGCTCGAGTGCGCGAGAATGGATAGGAAAAGGAGGAAGAAGGCGTAGGTAAAAAGGTGGATCCTTATCCCCTTATATGGGTGGACGCAACTACGTGTCCCCACCAGCCTAGTAAAACTCGCTTAT
The DNA here is from genome assembly GCF_003073215.2 of Triticum urartu. Lineage (NCBI taxonomy): Eukaryota > Viridiplantae > Streptophyta > Magnoliopsida > Poales > Poaceae > Triticum > Triticum urartu. The sequence continues at coordinate 349,399,004 of NC_053023.1, forward strand.
CTCCAAGCGCCGTAATCAATGGCGCGGTTGGGTTACCCACGCCCGTATTGATGTGAATCCTGGAATAAGGGGACACGATCTCTACTTTGACAAGACGTGCCAAGGAAACCGCCTCGCATGACGCGCTGAGGTGGGATAATGAAACGACTCGGATAAAGGCTTGGCCGTGGTGTGTCACACTACAGAATGCGTCAGCAGATTAGATTTGTGTAAATATTATTCTCTCTATGGAAATATGTGGAAACTTATTTTGCAGAGCCGGACACTATCTTTGTGTTCAAAATCTTCTATGAAGTACTTGGAGGAGGAACCCGCCTTGCAATGACGAAGACAATCTGCACGCCGGACTTATCGTCATTAAAGCCTGGTTCAGGGGCTACTGAGGGAGTCCTGGATTAGGGGTTGTTCGGATTGCCGGACTATACCTTCAGGCGGACTCCTGGACTTTGAAGATACAAGATTGAAGACTTCGTCCCGTCTCCGGAAGGGACTTTCCTTGGTGTGGAAGGGAAGCTTGGCGATACGGATATACAGATCTCCTACCATTGTAACCGACTTTGTGTAACCCTAGCCCTCTCCGGTGTCTATATAAACCGGAGGGTTTTAGTCCGTAGGACAACATATACAACAACAATCATACAATAGGCTAGCTTCTAGGGTTTAGCCTCTCTTATCTCGTGGTAGATCTACTCTTGTACTACCCATATCATCAATATTAATCAAGCAGGACGTAGGGTTTTACCTCCATCGAGAGGGCCCGAACCTGGGTAAAACTTCGTGTCCCTTGCCTCCTGTTACCATCCGGCCTAGACGCACAGTTCGGGACCCCCTACCTAAGATCTGCCGGTTTTGACACCGACAGTCATCTTGCCTGAAATCCCGCTAGGAAGAAGAACGAATGCACAAAGTAGACGAACCAATGTACTCAAGGGGTCCTCACAATCGCAATGTAACCGGAACTATCAAGAATAAGTACAACCGGAAAGAAGCTACCAACATGGTAAGAAACCATCACATAAACATGTCATGATGCACAATCAAGTATGATGCATGTCCGGTTTAAATAGGCATGGCATGGAAAAAGTGCAACAAATAACACTACAAGTTAAGTGGAGCTCAATATGCAACGAGTTGAATATTGACAAAACACCACATTAGAATATTTAGTTCAATCTCGTTTATGTACACAACAATATTAAATGTTGGTTAAGATGGCAAGAGGTGAAGCATAAGTAAACTACACATTTAGGAATTTTAAATGAGACCGGAAACAACAAACAACAAATCCGGAAAACCCTCATGTGCATAATTTGGATACGGTACTGTCCTGCCATAAATCATATTTTAGAATTGTTAAACATGCAAAGTAATGCCACCATGTGAATCTATGCATTTTTCTAAGCAAGTTACATATATCATTTATTTAATTTGGAGCTACTGTTATTTAGTTATTAAATAAATCATTTTAGCATGTTTTTGAGCAAATTTAATGAAACAACAATTTAAACATTTTCAACATGGATGAAAGTTGCATATTTTGAAACTAGACTAAATTCTAAGCAATTTTCATATTTAAAGTTTTTACATATGATGCACGGTGCATGAGTTATTATATGCATGAAAATGAGAGGCCAATCTGTAAATATGCACAACACTAGATAATTTGGAAATTCGCTAGACAGAAAAAATAGGTTATGGGCCGAAACTGATGGGCGCAACATAGTAGAATAGCACACCACGATGAACAGGAGGGCGCTGCTCACCATAGGCTTGGCCCATCTGCAGAGGAGGCCAGCTTGGGGCGATGGGCACCGCGCACCGGAGGGGAGAAGCTGGGCCGGATTAGAGGTGGCCCATGCGCGGGTGCTAGGGCGTTGCGATCAATGCAGTCAGCCTCTCGCTCCTAAAGACATGGCAAGACGACGACAACGCACGAAGCGGGACGGAGAAGGCGCAGCAGCCACGGAACATGGGGGAGGCGGCAGAGACAAGCGGATCCGGGCATGTACGGTGTTCTCTGTCGAGGTGGCGTGCGGGCGGCCGAAAGAGGCGGCGCAGAGTAGCGGTTCGAGCAGGGAAGCAGGGCGCTGTCCTCTGCTCGACAGGGAGCTGAAGCAGAGCAATGGCGTCGGGGCTCTCCGGCGCGGCGGCGAAGGACGGAAGGCGTGGAACCGGGCACGATGGAGGTCAAGGAGGGGTATCCCAGCAGCGAGCTGCTCCATCGAAGTCTTCCCGAGGGGCTTGCCGACGGCAACAAAGCAGGGCGCCGCTGGTGGGGCTGGTTGATGCGGGTCCAATGAGCTACGAGTAGCGGCTCTGGTGGAGCTGGAGCTACGAGAGGCCATCCATGACGTCTCCTGAAGGGAAAGAGAGAGGTGAGGCAGGCAGAATTAGAGAGAAACGAGGTCGGGCGAGCGGCGGCATTCGGCACCTAAGAAGACAAAGAAGAGGGAGGATGGGATCCGGCGAGAGAGAGGAAAGAAACGGGAAATGAGAGGGGGTGGTCGACGGCGGCGTGACCTAGGGGGTCCGGCGAGGCTGAGCAGGAGCTCGTCGGCGATGGAGCTCGCCGGAGTGGAGAACCACGGGAGGCACGGTGGCGAACGGATGGCGGCGGGGTGGCGCTATCCTGATCCAACGGGATCGAGTGGGAGAGCCTCGGGCACGGGCGGTTGCTTGGGGCGCTTGGGCCTAGTTCCGACCCGGGGCGGGCCGGTTGTGGGCTTCCGCGGGCCGCGGTGGCAGGGAGAGTTGGCGAGGTGAGGTGGCAGCGGGTGAGTGGAGGAAAGCGGCTGTGCAGGCGGCAGCGGGCCCATGGCGACTCGCCAAGTGGCAGCACATGGCTTGCCGGCGCTGAAAACAAAGCTGGTGGCGGCTGAAGGTAGGTGGGGGCACGGAAAATGAGGAGGAGGGGGTAGGGTTGCCCAAAATAGAGATGGGGGTGTCCATTTATAGGTAGGGTTAGGGTTTGAGGGGTTAGGAGGGGTTTTGGGGCATATCCGCATTTCGATCGCATAGCATGGTGGATATCATTACGACATACCATGTATTGAATAGATGAGAATACAAGATAAAGGCTGACACTCGCCACAAGTTACATCATTCATACAACAATGCATCAATACATAGCAATCATCATACAGAAGAGCAGGATCTGACTACGGATGAAATCAAACGGAAAAGAAGAACGACATCCACCCTGCTAGCCCAGGCTCCCCCGACCCGGAACCTATCCCTTGATCGAAGAAGAGGAAGAAGAACTCCAAAAGCAATCAAGCATCGCTCTCACGCCAGATCATCACATTACCTGTACCTGCAACTGTTGTTGTAGTAATCTGTGAGCCACGAGGACTCAGCAATCCCATTACCAGGGGTATCAAGACTAGCAAAGCTTAATGGGAAAGGAAGGGGTAAAGTGGTGAGGTTGCAGCAGCGACTAAGCAATGTATGGTGGCTAACTCACGAGTACAAGAGTAAGATGAGAAACTATGCAAACGGTCCTAAACTAGTAACAACCAATAAGTGATCCTATACTACTTACATTCAAACATAACTCAACCGTGTTCTCTTCTCGAACACACTTGAAAAGAGACGGTCACGGCTACTCACGTGGTTGGTGTATTTTATTTGAGTTTACTTGAAGTCCTCTACAACATGATATTAACAAATTCCCATCTACCACATAACCGCGGGCACGACTCTCGATAGTTCAATCACTCTAGGGTGTCCCAACTTAGCCCATGACAAGCTCACGATCCACAGAGACAATCCTCCATCGTGAGACACCCGATCAGACTCTGAATCCAGGTGGACAAGACATTTCAACAATGGTAAAACTAAACTAGCAAGACCTCCTGATGTGCCGACAAATATCTATAGGAGCTACACATATCTCGTTCTCAGGGCACACAGGATGGGCTAGACGTCGGGTTGGCTGAGACCCTGGTTGCCCAGGGGGCGCCGGACATCGCCCGGTTTGGACCAACACTTGGAGGAGCACTGTCCTGGGGGTTGAATTAAAAATCCATGGGGGCCGACAAGTCCCGATACAAGTTTTAGTTGTTATTACACAAATGGTAAAACCAAGGTTGGGCCTTGTTGGAAGAGTTATATTCAAAGTGAACTGTCAAGAGGGTCCCATACCCCTCAGCGTGTTAGGGACGCAAAATCAAGGAACATAACACCGGTATGACAGAAACCAGGGCGGCAAGAGTGGAACAAAACACCAGGCATAAGGCCGAGCCTTCCACCCTTTACCAAGTATATAGATGCATTAATTAAATAAGAGATATTGTGATATCCCAATATATCCATGAAATCCATGTCCCAACATGGAACAACCTGCAACTAGCAGCGCTATAAGACGGGCTGAGCAAAGCGGTAACATAGCCAAACAACGGTTTGCTACGCAGGGTGAAAAAGGTTAGATGTTATCATGGCAATTTGGGAGGCTTGATAAACAAGTGGTAGGTAGCGCGACATAATGATAGCATCGAGAAAACTAGCATAGCAAAGATAGTAGTGAAATCCAAGGTGACGGTCATCTTGCCTGAAATCCTGCTTGGAAAAAGAAAGAGTCCATGAAGTAGACGAACCAACATAGTCGAACGGGTCCTCACAATCGCAACGTAACCGGAACTATTGAGAAGAAGTACAACCAGAAAGAAGCAAACAACATGGTAAACAACCATCACATAAACATGGCATGATTTACAATCAAGTATAATACATGTCCGGTTTAAATAGGCATGGCATGGCAAAGTGCAACAAACAACACTACAAGTTAAGTGGAGCGCAATATGCAACGAGTTGCATATGGGCGAAACACCACATTTGAATATTTAGTTCAATCTCATTTATGTACAAAACAACATTAAATGTTGGTTAACATGGCAAGAGGTGAAGCATAAGTAAGCTACACATTTAGGCATTTTAAATGAGGTCAGAAACAACAAACAACAAATCCAGAAAATCCCCATGTGGATAATTTGGATATGGTACTGTTCTGCCCTAAACCATATTTTAGAGTTGCTAAAAATGCAAGGTAAAGCCACCATGTTAATCTATTCAATTTTCTAATCAAGTTACATATATAATTTATTTAATTCGGAGCTATGGTTATTTAGTTATTAAATAAATCATTGTAGCATGGTATTTGAGCAAATTTAACCAAACAACAATTTAAACATTTTTAACATGGATGAAAGTTGCATATTATGAAACTAGACAAAACTCTAAGCAATTTTTCATATTTACATTTTTACATCTGATGTACGCTTTAGGAGTTACATCTGATGCAGAACACTGGATAATTCAGAAATTCACAGGACAGAAAAAACAGGTTATGTGCCGAAACTGATGGGCGCAGCATAGCGGAATAGCACACAGCGAGGAACAGGAGGGCGCTACTCACCATGGGCTTGGCCCATCTGCAGAGGAGGTCAGCATGGGGCGCTGGACCTCACACGACGGAGGGGAGTAGCTGGGCCGGAGCAGAGGTGGCCCAAGCACGGGCGCTGGGGCGTTGCTATCAGTGCAGTCAGCATCTCGCTCCTGAAGACATGGTGAGACGATAGCAGTGCACGGAGCGGGACAGCGAAGACATTGCAACGACGGAACTTGGGTGAGGTGGCGGAGACGAGCGGATCTGGGCGCTACATGTGGATCCCTTGTTTGCGATCTAGGATAAGCGTTCCAGCCAGTCCTTGCAGAGTGGAGTTCATCATTGTCATCGTTGTTCGCTGCTAGAGTTATTCTGCTGCATCGTATTGTTCTGTTGCTTGCATGGAGCAACCATGGTAGGCTAGTGTCGTCGTGCCGATGTAATCCCCTTGTATTCGTATAGCTTGTAATAAAGAGCTGATTCGTTCTATGCTAACTTGTGTCATATTCCAGAAGACTTCTCCTCGATCTCTGGGCTGGAATACGTGGCATTTCGGTTTCTTTGAGCCGGGGTGCCACAATCTGCATCTTCTTTATTGCGAGACGATTACTCATTTAAGTTAGAGAATAACGGTTGTTCTATTCATATGATTAATATCTTTTATGGTCATGCACCTTTGATGAATGGTTTATTCTTGTTGAATCTCGATTGTAATGATATACATATTCATAATATTGATGCCAAAAGATGCAAAAAGTTGATAATGATAGTGCAACCTACTTGTGGCACTGCTATTTAGGTCATATTGGTGTAAAATGCATGAAGAAACTCCATATGGATGGACTTTTGGAATCACTTGATTATGAATCATTTGATACTTGCAAACCTTGCCTCGTGGGTGAGATGACTAAAACTCCATTCTGCTGAACAATGGAGCGAGGTAATGACTTATTGGAAATAATACATAGTGATGTATGCAGTCCGATGAGTGTTGAAGCACGCAGCGGGTATCGTTATTTTCTAACCTTCACATGTGATTTAAGTATGTATGAGTATATCTACTTAATGAAACACAAGTCCGAACCATTTGAAAAGTTCAATGAATTTTAGAGTGAAGTAGAGAATCATCGTAACAGGAAAAAAAGTTTCTACGATCTGATCGCGGAAGCGAATATTTGAGTTACGAGTTTGGCCTTCATTTAAGACAATGTGGAATTGTTTCACAACTAACGTCACGTGGAACACCACAGTGTAACGGTCTGTCAGAACGTCGTAACCGTACTTTCTTAGATATGGTGTGTTCTATGATGGCTCTTATCGATTTTCCTTTATCATTTTGGGGTTACACATTAGAGACAACCACATTCATGTTAAATAGGGCACCATCTAAATCCGTTGAGATGACACCGTATGAACTATGGTTTGACAACAAACCTAAGCTGTCATTTTATATAGTTTGGGGATGCGATGGTTATGTCAAAAGAGTTCAGCCTGATAAGATTGAACCCAAAGCAGAGAAGTGCGTCTACATAGGATACCCTAAAGAAACTATTGGGTATACCTTCTACCACAAATCCGAAGGGAAGATCTATGTTGCTAAGAATGGGTCATTGCTAGAGAAGGAGTTTTCTTGAAAGAAGTGAGTGGGAGGAGAGTAGACCTTTATGAGGTAATTGCACCTTTGGTCGAATTGGAAACTAGCACATTAGAGAAAATCGTTCCCGTGATGTCTACACCAACTGGAGAATAAGATAATGATGATGATCATGAAACTTTGGATCAAGTTACTATTGAACCTCGTAGATCAACCAGAACATGTACCGCACCAGTCATGCTGTTAAACAACAGCGAACCTACGAACTGTGAAGAAGTTATGATGAGCCCAGATTTTGATAAAATGGCTTCAGGCCATGAAATAATCTAAGATAGGATCCATGTATGACAACAAAGTATGGACTTTGGTGGACTTGCCCGATGATCGACAAGCCATTGAGTATAAATGGATCTTCAAGAGGAAAACGGACGCTGATGGTAATATCACTATCTACAAAGCTCGACTTGTTGTAAAAGGTTTTCGACAAGTTCAAGGGGTTAACTACGATGAGACTTTCTAACCCGTAGCGATGCTTAAGTCTGTCAGAATCATTTTAGCAATTGCCGCATTTTATGATTATGAAATCTGCCAAATGGATGTCAAAACTGCATTCCATAACGGTTTCTTAAAGAAGAGTTTTATATGATGCAACTAGAAGGCTTTCTCGATCCTAAAGAAGCTAACAGAGTGTGCAAACTCTAGCGATCCATCTATGGACGGTTGCAAGCGTCTCTGAGTTGGAATATACGCTTTGATGAGGTGATCAAATAATATGTTTTTATATAGACTTACGGTGAAGCCTGTATTTACAAGTGAGTGGGAGCTCTATAGCATTTTTGATATTATATGTGTATGACATATTGCTTATTGGAAATGATGTAGAATATCTGGATAGCATAAATGTATACTTGACTAAGAAGTTTTCAATGAAAGTCCTCGGTGAAGCTACTTATATATTGGGCATCAAGATCTATAGGGATAGATAGAGACGCTTTCACAAAGCACATACCTTGACAAAGGTCTGAAGAAGTTCAAAATCAATCAGTCAAATAAAGTGTCCTTGCTTGTGTTGCAAGGTGTGAAATTGAGTAAGAATCAAAGTACAACCATGGCAGAAGATAGAGAGAAAATGGAAGTCATGCCATATGCCTCAATAATAGGTTCTATTATGTATGTTATGTTGTGTACCAAACATGATGTGTGCCTTGCCATAAGTTTGGCAGGGAAGTACAAAAGTGATCCAGGAGTATAACAATGCATAGTGGTCAAAATTATCCTTAGGTACCTAGAGAGGACTAAGGAAATGTTTCTCGGTTATGGAGGTGATAAAGAGTTCGTCGTACAGGGTTACGTCGATGCAAGCTTTGACACCGATCCAAATTACTCTGAGCCTCGATCTGGATACTTATTGACGTGGGAGCAATTAGCTAGAGTAGCTCCATGCAGAGCATTGTAGACATAGATATTTGTAAATTACACATGGATCTGAATGTTGTAGACCCGTTGACTAAAACCTATTTCACATGCAAAACATGATCACACCATAGAACTCATTGGGTGTTAATCACATGGCGATGTGAACTAGATTATTGACTCTAGTGCAAGTGGGAGACTGTTGGAAATATTCCCTAGAGGCAATAATAAAGTGGTTATTATTATATCTCCTTAATCATGATAAAGCTTTATTATTCATGCTATAATTGTATTGACCAGAAACTTATGTACATGTGTGGATACATAAACAAATACCATGTCCCTAGTGAGCCCCTACAAGACTAGCTCTTTGATAAAAAGATGGTTAAGGTTTCCTAACCATAGACATGTGTTTTCACTTGATTATGGTATCACATCATTAGGAGAATGATGTGTTGGACAAGACCCATCTGTTAGCATAGCATATGATCGTTCAGTTTACTGGTACTACTTTCTTAATGTCAAATACATATTCCTTCGACCATGAGATCATGCAACTCCCGGATACCGGAGGAATACCTTGTGTGCTATCAAACATCACAACGTAACTAGGAGATCATAAAGGTGCTCTACAGGTGTAACACCCCGGATGTAATTTACCTTATCTATACTCCAACTCTTGCCATTTCCGGCCTAAGTTATTTTATTTTCCTCGGTGTCGGGTTTTTGTCTTTGTGTGTTGTTGCCTTTGTCATCCATCTCATATCATGTCATCATGTGCATTGCATTTGCATACGTGTTCGTCTCTTGCATCCGAGCATTTTCCCCGTTGTCCGTTTTGCATTCCGGCGCTCCTATGCACTCCAGTGGTCCTTTCTACCTCTTTTCGTGTGTGGGGGTTAAACATTTCCGGATTGGACCGAGACTTGCCAAGCGGCCTTGTTTTACTACCGGTAGACCGCCTATCAAGTTTCGTGCCATTTGGACTTTGTTTGATACTCCAACAGTTAACCGAGGGACCGAGAAGGCCTCGTTTGTGTTGCAGCCCAATACCCTTCCAATTTGGCCCAAAACCCACCAAAACCTCTCCCATCGTCTAGAGCGTTCGATCACGATCGCATGGCCGAAAACCGCACTCCATTTGGAGCTTCCTAGCTCCCTCTATGCCTATATATAGATCCCCTCTCGAAAATCCCGGATCCCCTCCTTCCAAACCCTAGAAAATCCATCTCCGCGCGCGGACACGTCCGCCCATGCCGGACGAGACCGCCGCCGACCAATCCTGCACGCCACGTGGTGCCCGCACGCCCACATCGCCGCTCTCCCCGCCGCCGGCTAGCAGGGGCCCGTAGCAGGCCCTCCCAGGCCCAGGCTGCCGCCGACCGACGCCCGCGCCCGCACCACTTCTCCTCCCGCGCGGGCGCCGCACTCCGCCGCCTCTGCCGCGGTTCTGCCACTCCGGCCGCCGCCACCATCGCCGGATGTTGGTGGAAATGACACCTATGGGATCACAAGAATCCCAACTACGCTTAGCGGGGCACGGGGTCATGAGAAGAGCGGATCAAACAGATAGTACACAGTTTGTTTAGCCAGGTTCGGGCCGCGAGGATGCATAAAACCCTACTCCTGCTTTGGTGGATGTATATTCCTGTTCTTGAGCTAGCTCTGGGGCATTAGGAGCTCCAAAAAAGCCGAATCCTCCTCCTGGTCGCCTCGGGCCTCCTTTTACAGAAAAAGGGGTTGCCATAGTGGCACGCAGGAGGTGGAAAGGGTACAGTGATGTGAGGTTATCCCTCGCATTACATGACAAGGCGCATTTAATGCGTCTTGCTTAGGTGTCCTTGCTTTATCGGGGACGGGGGAGAAACCTGTCTCGTCCGTCGGCGCTCCTTCTTGTGTCGACACGCTCCCTGGCCAGCGATGCCTGTGATGCCATGTAGGTAGGCTGGCAGCTGAGGTGGCGCAGTGGAGGGTTTTCATGAAGATGTGCATGCCGCCACGTAGGTGCCTGCCCAGCTGGTTGGGTCGGCAGCCGCATGCGTATGGTGGTGGAGGTTTAGTTGGCGTGGGCCTGATGGTGGCCCTGCGGATGTCCTCGGCAAGGGCCTTGCCGGGGCCCCGACAAGGGTCTTGCCAAGGCGCCTGCTGTCATCCCCGGCAAGGCAGTTGCTGGGGGTCTCGTGGTCGTCCCTGGCTGGTATCTCGCCAAAGGTCGTCGTCTTCTTAGTGCGTATCTGATCTTGAATGTCTTCACAAAGATCTGCATGCCACCACGGGGATGTCTCCGAATCCTTGCCCCTTGGGGGCAGTGGACTCAAGGGTAATTTGCTCCGTAGGCATGGGGCGAGTCACCGCGGCAAGGGTCTTGCCGGGGTTGCCAAAGCTGTATCCCGGCAAGGATCTTGCCGGGGAGTCCGCTTCGTCCCTTTTGCTCTTCGTGGTCTTGGCCTTGGCGTCGTCCTAGTTCCCTTGAGCTTCGTTCTTACCCTGGCTCACCTCCCTTGCCTTGCTTGGTGTGGTGGTGCCCGTGGCTCAGACTATCCGTGCACAGTTATAGGGGTACAAAAAAGTGTACCCCTCTTTTTGTACACCGACAGGAACCCCCGGGCTTGGGCCACACATAAGCGCAATGCGTTGTTGGGCTAGTCCCAAAAACGGTGCGCGGGCAGGCGGGGCTGTTTTTTACCGCGGTAAGATTTTTCACGCGTTGCGCTTCCCACGACTCCCGTGCGTGGTGCGGTGTGGGGAGGTGCGTGTGTTGTGGGCGGCATGCGTGGGGTTGGTTCCCGTGGGCATGCGTCACATCACAGTTAATGTGGGCGCGATGCTCACTTTCTCCTCTTTCCTCATGCCTTCTCCAATCTCAGAGCCACCGTTTCCTCTCTTCCTTCCTTCCTAAGATTCCGCCATCGCCCGCCGTCGTTGCTTCGCCATCCCCCTCCCTTAGTCCTCGAACTTTCTTAGCCGCCATGGCGCCCAAATCCGTCAAGGGCAAGGGGAAAAGGAAAGTGCTGGAAGAGGAGGAAAAGGATGACGAGTAAGTACTCCGTTCCTTACTGCCATTTCCATTCCCCCAAATTAAGTCACCCCTCCTGATCCGTTTTTGCTTTTGCAGGGACGGAGAGACGTTGGGCCAGAGGGTGAAGAGGGCAAAGGCCTCGGCGAGCAGTCAGCCACCGGCTGGGGCTTCAAAGACGCCACTGGTGGTGTTGAGCAGCCCGGACAGCAGCCCCCGGCACAGCCCCCATCGTAAGTTCGTCACCCTCCTCTTATTCGACATGTGGTAGGCATTCGATGTTATGGTGTTGACCTTGTCGGGTTTGCAGGAGGGGAGCGGAAGCAGGAGGAGCCACAGAGGGCTACCCCCAACACACCACGCCCATCGACAACGCCGCCGCGAGGGGCGTCCCCGGCAAGGGCATCAAGCACGGAGCCCGCACCCATGGAGGAAGAGGGGCACTTGGGCGCTGGTGACTCTGCCACGGCGCCAAATGCTGGCAGGGAGGGGACTTCTACTTCATAGCCTGGCACTGGTGAGTCGCCTGTCCTCCATCTCTGTTTTTCCCTTATTCTTTTTCCTGGCTTCATTGCTCGCATTACTGCCCAGGCCATCCTTTAATAGATATGGAGGACGTGGATATTGTTGTTGGGAATATTGCTGAGAAGGCCGCGGCGGAGGCCGACAGGATTGCCGCCGAGGAGGCCGCTAGAGATGCTGACGAGGTTGCCAACGATGAGGCCACCAAGGATGCTGCCGAGGACAATGCTGCGGGGGCCGCGAAGGCGACCGGCGAGGCTTCTACCGAGGGTGCCAGTGGTGGGCCTGCCGGGGAAGCCAGCAAGGCCACCGCCGAGGAAGAGGTGGTTGATGATCAGCCTCCCTCCTCCTCAACCTTGGGCCCCGGCAGATACCTGAAGGTGGGCGACGATCTTTTCGTCCATCTTCCAGGGGCGTCAAGTTGGATCATTCCTCGGGCCCCGGAACATAACACCGATATGATGGATTTCCAAGTCATATCGGTGTTATGTTCCCGGATTTTGCGTTCCTTACGCGGTTGGGTTATAATGGGAACCCCTTGATAGTTCGCCTTGCATAAAACTCCTCCAGCAATGCCCAACCTTGGTTTTACCATTTGCCACCTAGCCTCCTTTTCCCTTTGGTTTCCGGATCCCGAGGTTCATCTTATTTAAACCCCCCCGGGCCAGTGCTCCCCTGAGTGTTGGTCCGACTGAGCTGCCTGCGGGGCCACCTCGGGGAAACTTGAGAGTTGGTTTTACTCGTAGCTAGTCTCATCTGAGTGTGCCCAGAGAACGCACATTCGAGCGGTGTTGCTGGACTTGTGTTACCATTGTCGAGGATGTCTTGTAATCGGGATTCCGAGCCTGATCGGGTCTTCCCGCTAGAAGGAATATCCTTTGTTGACCGTGAGAGCTTGTGATGGGCTAAGTTGGGACACCCCTGCAGGGATTTGAACTTTCAAAAGCCGTGCCTACGGTTATGGGAAGATTCGAATTTGTTAATGTCTGGTTGTAGATAACATGAAACTTAACTTAATTAAAATGAATCAACCGCGTGTGTAACCGTGATGGTCTCTTCTCGGCGGAGTCCGAGAAGTGAACAAAGTGTTGGAGTAATGTTTGATGTAGGTTGTTCTAGGATCACTTCTTGATCATAGTTATTCGTCCGTGCTTTGCCTTCTCTTCTCGCTCTCTTTTGCGAACAGGATAGCCACCATATATGCTAGTCGCTTGCTGCAGCTCCACATATTACCTTGCCTTACCTATAAGCTTAAATAGTCTTGATCGCGAGGGTGCGAGATTGCTGAGTCCCCGTGACTCACAGTTTACTTCCAAAACCAGATGCAGGGACCGATGATACTGCTCCAGACGATGCGCTTGAGCTCAAGTGGGAGTTCGATGAAGACTCCCGCCGTTACTATGTGTCTTTCCTAGATGATCAGTAGTGGTGCCCAGTTGGGGCGATCGGGGACCGTGTCGCATGTTGGGGTTGATCTTTATTTTGGTACCGTAGTCGGACCATGAGTGTATTGGATGATTGTAATGTTATTCATGTATTTGTGTGACGTGGCGAGTGTAAGCCAACTATGTATCATTTCCCCTTTTATATATTTACATGGGTTGTTGTGAAGATTAACTTACTTGCGACATTGCTTTCAACGCGATTATGCCTCTAAGTCGTGCTTCGACATGTAGGAGATATAGCCGCATCGAGGGGGTTACAACTGGTATCTCCGAAGGTGTCTGTTGAGTTGGCATGAATCGACATTGGGATTTGTCACTCTGTATGACGGAGAGGTATCTCTAGGCCCTCTTGGTAATACAACATCACAATAAGCTTGCAAGCAAAGTGACTAAGGAGTTATTTACACGATGATGTATTACGGAATGAGTAAAGAGACTTGCCTGTAACGAGATTGAACTAGGTATGGAGATACCCACGATCGAATCTCGAGCAAGTAACATACCGACGGACAAAGATAATTATGTTGGTTGTCATAAAGTTTCGACCGATAAAGATCTTCGTAGAATATGTAGGGACCAATATGGGCATCAAGGTCCTGCTATTGGTTATTGACCGAAGAAGCATCTCAGTCATGTAGAACCCGTAGGGTCCACACGCTTAACATTCATTGATGATACAGTATTATATGAGTTATGTATGTTGGTGACCAAATGTTTTTAGGAGTCCCGGATGAAATCACGAACATGACGACGAGCTTTGGAATGGTCCGGAGGTAAAGATTGATATATAGGATGATAGTATTTGGTCTCTGGAAAGGTTTTGGAATGCACCGGATAATTATTGGATCACCGAAAGGGGTTCCGGGAGGCCGCGGGAGCATATTGGGACAAACGGACCAACGAGGGAGAGCACACCAGCCCACATGGGGCTGGCATGCCACCACCTCATGGCAGCCGGCCCTAGGGAAGGAAGGGAGAGAGCTATCCCCGTCTTTCCTTCTCTTCCAGATGTAGGGAAAGGAAAGGGGGCGCGCCTCCCCTCCTGCCTCCCTCATAGCCGCCTCCCCCCTTTGGGGGCACCCTAGGCAGCCTCCTTGTCACAACCCGATTTTTGGCCCATTCTTTTTCTTTTGTTTTTCTGAGGTTTTTGCATGAGTTTTCTTTTTCTGTGGCTATGTGGTTTGGAGACTGAAGAACATGACCTCTTCTTTGCTTCTAGAGTGGCTTGCCAACCTCAAATCCTTCCCAAGACCATTCCATTTCCACCTTGGACCCATTCCCAATATTCTTTTTATTGAGAATATTCCTTTTTCTATTAAAGGAATAACCCAATTAGACCTAGGTTGTGAAGCAACCTATATTTCTATCACTCCCAAAAATTCCCAAATAATTCTCATAAATTGTCTGGGTCATATCTACCTCGAATATGGAAAAATATTTCATTGGCCATGTTTCCCATCATGGTCAATTAATTCCTTTCCTATTCTCTCCTAAATGGCAGTTTGTGAAGCAAGTGTCAATTATCTTTGCCCTATTGACCCCAAACTTCTTGGACACCTTTTCATGTCCAAATAATTGCTCATGCCAAAAATTCAACTTAATTTGCCTAGTGAATATTCCTGAGCAATTTTTCAAAGTTCCTGTCTGAGGGAATTGATTGTGAGGGAAGTACAGGCTAGGCATATCCAAATGAGTTGAAATTTTTGCAAGGTCCTTCAGATGATCAAATAATGACTCTCCACCAAATATGAGCACATGTAACTCGACTATGTGAGCCCAGCTCCACATCTTGGTTTCTGGTCAGATTTTCAGTTTGTGAAGCAACTATATTTTATATTGCTTCATTTAAGCTAAAAATTTAACAAGACAATCTCCTATCCATATCAACACTCTCCACCAAAATTTGGCTCAATCCATTACATCATTTGCCCTGTGCAATTTTTCCTAGATTCTGTCCAGAGCAAATATATATGAAGCAAGTGCTACTTTGGCACGTCCAAATGACATGAAACTTCTTCAGCATCTTCATATCTTCAAATCATTCGACCATGCCCAATTTCATCTCAACTTGCCTCTTCATGTGAGTGCAACTTCACCATCTCTAATTCTGGCCATTATGCTGGTTTCTACAACAAGTACAATCTAAACCTCTCCTCTTAGTCTGATTTTTTGTAATAAGCATCCCCTTAGTGATTAATCATGTTGTACCAAATCTCGGATTCTAACTCCTCTCATGTGAACCACGGAAGGCAACAAACACTTTGTTGTTGCTCTCATTTGTGGCCATCTGCAAACCTCTTCCTTGCCCCCAGGATCTTTTCTTCCTTTATTTCAACTAAGGGCACCAGGGACTTCCTGCTAGACACTACTTTGGGCGCCAGTGAGCATTGAATGCCCAGGGTCACGCGGTGAACACTGCCCTGGCATGCCATGGTAGCGAGCTGGGTAGCGTTTTGCTCGGGCCCCTCCTCCTCTCGTCGTCTTCATGCTCGTGAGTATGTCTAGCAGCTTCACCGGGTCGTCGCCATCCCCCTGGACTCCTCTCCCCCTCTGTAAGCCCATCCGTCAGCACTCGTCTCCTTTCACCCACGGGATCACTATGCCCAACAGCGTTTTAATGATGTTCGGCCTCTTCCTCTGCTCCTCCTTGGCCCCTGCTACCTCGTGCTCCTCTGTAGCTCGTCCTTTCTCCCCTCGTCGCCTTCCCCATGCATCCCCGTGATCGCTGCCGTCGCCAGGGCCTCGGCCGAACGTGCCCGGCGGCACCCGAGCCATGCCTCTCGCCCTGGCTATATATAGCCATTCCCGCGGCCTCCCGAGCTCATTAGCCTCCCCTCCTCTGTTCTCTAGACCTTCCCAGCCTCTGACCCGAGCTCGAGATCCTCTCCTCGACCCCATGGCCGCCGTGCGCGCCATCGGCCTCGGGCTAAATTGGCTCAGTGCCGGCCTCCCCTCCTCATTATGAGTAGTGTTATACTTGTAATATTCATGCTCGTCATTATGCCATGCTCAGTTGGATATGATTCATTGTTGATATGGTTGTCGCACCCCATGCTTATATCATGCTCATCCATTGTAATTGCATCAAGTTATTTTATCATGGCTCAGCATATTGCATTCAAGTTTAACCGGATTAAATTGAACTTGAAAACTGTTGGGTGAGTCATGGTGCCACCATATCGGGCTGAAAAGTGCAACCACATTTGCCTTTATGGGGAGGCCGGTAGTCGTCCGTTGTCATGCCTTTTGTCGGTGCCTCCAACGAGGGAAGGTTATGGGCATGTGTTACCCTGGCCCGGTAAGAATACATAACCTTGTGAACCCGTTGTTGTTATGGTACAGTGTCTCCATTTGGGACTATTTATTTGCCATGACTGTGGTAGTTTTGCCGTTGGTAGGCTGGGTCACCCAGGACTAAGCCCATTGGGGAGTTGGTCGGAGTGGCCGTAAGAGTGTCATGGCAACGGGAGAGTTCTGTCATAATGCTATTGGTCCACCCGAATGGCAGTGCGAGGCCATGGGTTTCGTGGTGTCAGTAAAGTGCGCTACCTCTGTAGAGTGTATTAAATCTATCGATAGCCGTGCCTGCGGATAAGGGCTCAGTTCGTGTCAGTCACACTGCGGGTCAATAGTAATAATAATAACTTTCTTAACAACAACCCTGGTTTGATGATGAGAAAGAGATTGGTTGTGATCAAGAGAGGATCATGGAGGTATCGTGGATACCAGAGTTGGTTGATCTTTATGTGATCGTGAGATGATCACTGTGGTATCGAGGATACCAAGTGGTTGGATATTCATGATGTTGTGCGAGAATCATGGGTAAAGATCAAGCTCCTTGTGGTCATTCAATGAGTACTATGGTATTGTTTATACCAAGGTTGATTTGATCCTGAGATGATTGTGTGATGTCCGAGGCTGGTAAGTGATGCATGTGATGGTTACAAGGTAAACCGAGTAGAATAAGTGGTGCATATAGTGGCATCATGTTTATATGGCCATGCCATGCTCATATTGTTCTAGCTGTACCATGTTGTTAATGCCATGTTGTTCTAATGATCTCATGATAATCCCTACTTAACATGTAATTGCCATGCTTTTGTTGGTCTTGAATGCTTCTAGTTTTTGTGAGCTTGCATGTACATTCAATGTACCGACCTGGCGTGTCATGCCAGTTTGCAGGTCATGCCGGATTTGATTGCTTGTTTGCCAAGGAGTTCTTGTTTGTGAGCTAGGATAAGCGTTCCAGCCAGAGTCCCTGCGGAGTGGAGTTCACCACTATAGTCGTTGTTCCACTTCTAGAAGTTATTCCGCCGCTTCGAGTTGTTCAGCTGCTTGCATAGAGCAACAGTGGCAGGTGTTGTGTCGTCGTGCCGATGTAATTCCTCGTTATATCGAAACCCCTTGTACCCAATATAGATTGTAATAAAGAGTTGATTTGTTCTATGCTACGAAGTGCCGTATTCCAGAAGACTTCTCCTCGATCTCTGGGCCAGAATATGGGGCATTCCGGTTTCTCTAAGCCGGGGTGCCACACTCCTCTCTCCCCTCCACCTATATTTATGTGAGGAGGTGAGGCGGCATTACACACCACGATTCCCAAGTCGTGTGCGGCGCCCCCTCTACCTCTAGTTCGTCCTCCGTCTTAAACCAGTGTGCTCGGCAAAGCTCTGCGAAATAGCTTCACCACCACCGTCACCACACCATCGTGCTGCCAGAACTAATCTACTAATTTGCCTCTCTTGCTGAATTGAGAACGCGAGGACGTCATCGAGCTGAACATGTGCTGAACGGGAAGGTGCCATATGTTCGGTACTTGATCGGGACGGATCGTGAATGTGTATGACTACATCAACCATGTTGAGAAATGCTTCCGCTTAACGATCTACAAGGGTATGTTATGCTCTCCTCCTGTCATAGCTATACATCTCCATGGATAGATATTGCATGTGTGTACAATTTTTTTTGTTTTCCATGTGTTGGGGAACACAAACTAGGGTGTATGTTTTCCCCTGACTCGTGCATGGGTGGTAAGCAAACAACCACAAGAACAAGATCACAGCACCATGACCAGATTGAAGCACAAGGGATCAGTCCTTCGAAGGACCAATGTGCAGATCAAGAGGATCAAGACTAGTCAGAGAAGCAAGATATCGCCAAGGGAAACCCTCCCTTGTCGGGCAGGCGAGCCTGGCAAAGATGGGGTTACCCCCATAAGAAAGCTTTCGGGTCATCCGGGCAGGCCTGCCGGGCTAACAGAGGAAAACCACTCCACTACACCACCTCATCACGACGCACGTCGTCGATCAGTGCGGTGTCAAGCTACAAAATGACTCAGTGGCTGCTATTTGCGACATGGCAGCCAATTCCTACAGAAAAAACCTCCATGCAACACCCGCCCTGAGACGTGTCAAGCAAGCAGGTGTGAAGCTTGCAAAACAGCCTGGCAGGGCCTGCCGGGCGAGCTGTGATGTGACGTTGAGCGGAGCATTTAATGCGCTCTGTCAGCCTGCAGTGTTGGTATGATAGCACTGTTTTCTATCTAATCAATGTGTAATGACTGATTTGTCACTATGGTGACCCGTTGATGTATAAAAGGAGGCCCAAGGCAAACGAACAAGGGGTTGGCTGACCCGGACCCTTACACACTTATACGCGCTTAGCCACTTGATGACCCACAAGTATATGGGATCAATTGTATCCTTTTTGATAAGTAAGAGTGTCAAAACCAATGAGGGGCAGAAGGAAATTACAAGTGGTGTTTTCCAAGGTAATGTCTGCAAGCACTGAAATTGTAAGTAACAGAGTAGTTTGATAGCAAGATAATTTGTAACGAGCAAGTAACGATAGTAGTAACAAAAGTGCAGCAAGGTAGCCCAATCCTTTTGAGGCAAAGGACATGCAAAAACAGTCTCTTATAATAAGCAAAGCGTTCTTGAGGGTACACGGGAATTTCATCTAATCACTTTCATCATGTTTGTTCAATTCGTGTTTGCTACATCGATAATTTTATATGTGGGTGGACCGGTGCTTAGGTGCTGTTCTTACTTGAACAAACCTCCTATTTATGATTAACACCCTCGCAAGCATTCGCAACTATGACAAAAATATTAAGAATAAATTCTAACCATAGCATTAAATTTTGGATCCAATCGGTCCCTTACGGAATAGCGCATAAACTAGGGTTTAAGCTTATGTCACTCTTCCATAAAAATTCCTCGTGATGTTTCAGCTCATTTGGATTTGTGCAGAATAGGTAGCTTGACATAGCTTTTTCAGGTCCAGATTTCCAGTTGCTGGAATTCTCCCTCTTTGTGTGTACCTTGCAATTTATGAGAGGAAAGGCATTAGAATTACTCCAAAAAGCATCATTATGCATTAAAACATTATAAATAACAGTAGATAAACATGATGCAAAATGGACGTATCAATTCCCCTAGCTTAGATCTCGCGTTTCCTCAAGATAAAACCGAAATCGAAAAACATGTCCACATGCTTAGAGAGAGAGGTGTTGATAAAAACAAAATACGGACATGGAAGCATCATGTAAATTATTATAACAACAACAACTTTAACATAAAACTTTTATCATAGAACTTTTATCATAGAGTTCTCATGAAGAAGTAACAATTCATCATAACATGGAAGTATAAAGTATACTCTATTGGAAACCAACAAATTATGTTCTCAGTCAACTTTGCAACTAAAATTCATCATATTTTCTGGAAGGGTCGCGTATTGGAGCCTTTAGGCAAGTCCACATACTCAACCATCATATAGTCTTCTATGATTGCTACCACTCACCGCATACACATGAGCAAAACGTTCCGACTAGACACATAGAAAGATAGGGGCTTATAGCTTCGCCTCCCAATGTATTCACCTCAGGGGTGATGTCAACAATAATAACTCATGCTACCCATATCCAACTGGATATATGTGCCTACATATTTCCTCGCCACATGATGCTTGCCAAAAGTGAAAATAAAAAGGAATAGAGAGAAGAAGTATGACTCTTGCATAAAGGTAAATACATAATAGTAAAAGATAGGCCCTTCATAGAGGGAAGTGGAGGTTGTCATGTGCTTTTTGTTTGTATGCTCAATCCCTTAGTGCAAGAGAACGTCACATTATATTGCCCCTTATGATAGCAACCTTTACTATGCAGTCTGTCGCTTTTATTCTTTCCCATCACAAGTTCGTACAACGCTCAATTTTCTCTTACACTAAATGATCTAACACTTGTAGAAGCAATTTTTATTGCCTTATTGCACTGATGACAACTTACTTGAAGGATCTTACTCAATCCTTAGGTAGGTATGGTGGACACTGAAAATAAGATTTGGGTTTAAGGGTTTTGGATGCACAAGCAGTATCTCTACTTGGTGCGGAATTTTTGGCTAGCAAAGATGAGGGGCAAGCACCACATGTTGAAGGATCTATGACAATATAACTTCTATGTGAATATGAACAAACATAAATCACTATGTTGTCTTCCTTGACAATATAACTTCTGTGTGAATATGAACAAATTTCGCATATAATATTTTGATGGGGCTTACAATCACAGAAGATTTCTAAGATAGTGTATTAGCATGTGAATCTTCTCTTCCCTTATTAATTCTTTCATGAATTGCATCATTGACCAATGCTATGTTTTTCAATCTTCAATAAAATTTTCTACTTATACTTTTCCTTATGTGGTGTCATTACTTACCATAAGATTAGCATATGATCTTTTTCATTTATTTTCTTTCTTTTTTATTGAAACATGAAAGTAAAGAAAACAAAACTCAAACTAAAATTTATTATATATCTCGCAGACGATTACAAAGATAGATCACTAAGAAAACTCTCAACTAGAAAGGATTGAACTAAAATTTTATTCATATAAAGCAAAAGATAACTATAGATCGACCTAAGATAAGTAAAGGCAAAATATAGTTTAGGTGATACGATACTGGGGCACCTTCCCCAAGCTTGGCTTAAGCCAAGGGGAGTGCCCATACCCAATACTCAATTTTCTTTTGGTGATGAATGAGGTGGTGGTGATGAAGTGGTAGCGATCTTGTCCTCCTTTTCCTCCATCTTTCGCCAGAGGATAGAGTTATTTATCCTCAACTCATCATACTCCGTCTCGAGCTTTATTATCCTCCAGCATAATGCCTCCATGCTCTCATTATTGAAACGAGGAGGGACTGGTTCATCTCCATCTTCCTCATTGGTGTACCACATATAGTGATAGTTATCCTTGAAGATATTCTTATCTAGAGGCCGATAATTAATTGGACAATCCTCCTTAGAACTTTGCGAGGCATAGTTTCAGATCTGGCAGAGAACAGTAAGGAAAAGAAAACAAGAGATTTCTCTGTGATACGTTGGTCAGTAGGTTCGGGGGGTATATGAAGATTTTTTATCTTGGGAAACAAGAAAATGGAAGAAAAATGGTGTCTGGATGGTACCCAAGGTGGGCACAACCCACCTAGGCGCGCCCTAGTGTCTTGTGCGCACCAATGGTGCCTTCGTGGTTGTTTCTTATTTTCGTAATTTTTTAAATATTCCAAAACTGACAAAAAGTATTTTTACGGATTTTTCGGAGTCTGTTTACATACCTTATCACATACCTCCTCTTTTCATGATTCTGGAGTGTTCTGGAAGGTTTCTTTTATGTGTTCTTCCGGTGTCATAGTTTGGATAATATTGTTTCCAACATTAATGGGCGTACCTAATGTCTACTACACAACTTTATTCTTGTAGACACGTGTTGGGCCTCCAAGCGCAGAGTTTTGTAGGCCAGTAGCAATTTTCTCTCAAGTGGATGACCTAAGGTTTATCAATCTGTAGGAGGCGTATGATGAACATGGTCCCTCTCAAACAACCCTGCAACCAAATAATAAAAAGTCTCTTGTGTCCCTAATACACCCAATACATTGGTAATTTGTATAGGTGCACTAGTTCGGCGAAGAGATGGTGATACAAGTGTAATATGGATAGTAGATATTTATTTTTGTAATAAGAACAATAAAAAACAGCATGGCGGGAAGTAGCAAACGTGAGCACAAACAGTATTGCAATGCTTGAAAATGAGGCCTAGGGTCCGTACTTTCGATAGTGCAATCTCTCAACAATGCTAACATAATTGGATCATGTAACCATCCCTCAACATGCGATGAAGAATCACTCCAAAGTTCATATCTAGCGGAGAACATAAGAAGAAATCATGTGTAGGGTACGAAACCACCTCGAAGCTATTCTTTCCGATCGATCTATCCAAGAGTTCATACTAAAATAACACCAAATAGTTTCAGATTCATAATACTCAATCCAACACAAATAACCTCAAAGAGTGCCCCAAGATTTCTATCGGAGAAACAATGACAACAACGTGTATCAACCCCTATGCGTAGATTACCCCAATGTTACCTCGGAAATCTGCGAGTTGAGTGGAAACACATATATCAAGTGGATCAGAATAATACCCCATTGTCACCATGGGTATTCAGATGCGAGACATCTATATATCAAGTGCTCTCAAATCCATAAAAGAATTTTTTTGACTATACACAGTAGGGCAAAACCCCACTACAATTTTTTCATTTAATTAAGTAAAGAGCAATACAGATCAAAATCTAAATTACAAAAAGCTTGAGATACGCCGGAAAGAAACCTGAAAAAGAAACAGAAAAAAGAGCTAACTACCTAAATTTACAAGACCAGATTATCCAACCAGGAGCAATAAGCCCTAGCATAGCTCCTCTTATTCCTAAATCTGAGTAAGTTGAGTTCCTCCAAGAAAATGGCTTACCACCTCTGGATGCTAGGAGGGATGGCTTGAAATATGAGGTTGTTTCTGGAAATCCACATGACCCAAGATGCTATGATAATAATTTCCATGAAGAAAGGCACATGCAATTTCTGCCTGAGGTTAGCAAAAGCTCCCAGAACTGAAACATTGGCTTGTCTTGAGGGACATACTAGGTCCCAACATTGAGCAGCAAAATGGTAGGTGCAAAAAAGATGTTGAAGTGTTTCCTCCTATTGGCAATTGTTAACAGCACAATTATAGCTGTCCAGATGGAAAGTTTTCCTCCTTAATAAATTCCTTGTGTTTAGACTTTCATGAAGAAGTCTCTAGAAGAACACCTTATGCTTGGGTTGACACGAACTATTCCATATCCAATTGAATTGTTGAGGAGCAACTTTAACTCCCATCATAATTCTATAAGCTTTACCCACAGAAAATTGCTCATTTGCCCAAAGATAACTCCAAGTGTCAATACACTCAAGGAATTTAGAAGCTCTTAAGGTTATGCAGATGTCTTCCATAGATTCAAACTTAGCAAATGCCAGCACAGTCAGAGGCAAATGAACCAGATCCTCCAAATATTTAGTGTGGATGACTGAGTGCACAGTAGTGTCCTGGTTTTTCACAAAAGAGAAATGGTGAGGGAACATATCCTGCAAGAAAGCAGTGTGCCATAGATCAGACCAGAAGAGGGCACTTCTTCCATCACCAATTGTCGTGGTATTCTCACGGGGGGGGTGCAAGTTGACATATGCCACAAGGTGGCTTCGTGTGAGGGCAAGACTGCTGCCGGAATATCCAGGGACGGGTATGCGAGTATCACGCGCTAGTTTACCCTGGTTCGGGGCTCTCCGGAGAGATAACACCCCTACTCCTGCATGTCTTAGTATATGTGGTATATCTGGTACAGAGTGCTCCTAGAGCTGTATCTGAGGTCAGTGCCATAGGCATCTGGCCACGTATATGCATGTGGCATGGTGGCCGTTGCTCTTGGCCGAATGGGTGTGCTTGGGCATGCTTGCCCGTAGGAGTGGATGGATGGATTGCTATCTAGCTCTCTTGCTAGCTAGCTAGCTTGTGTGTGTGCGTGAGTGTGTGAGTCCATCCTCTGATGGATGGATGGAGCTAGCTATATATAGTGTGTAGTGGGCATGGGACATGGCGTTGTTTCTATGCTACCTTGGGTAGCTTACAAGCCAAGCCATGCATGGGGCATGGTGCATGTCAAGCTTGTCCCCTAGGCACTTTATAGAATAGTGCAAGGGGACAGGTACACTGTAGATGATGGCGTCGCGGTATAGTTGTCTCGTACGCGGTATGGCCGTCCTATCGGGGTCACGTCAGGCTGCAGTCGGTAGCCGGCTGGTTGGCGCAGTCGGCAGCCGGCAGCCGGCCGGGCAGAGCAGTCGGATAGGGAGCCGGCAGGAGCGGCCGGGCAGTCAGACTAAGGGGCTTTGCTAGCCCCGATGTCTTGATTTATTGTCTCGCCGTCTTCGGGGTATCCGTGTCCAATTACTCCGACAGTAGCCCCCAAGCCTCCGGGCAACTTGGCAAAGTTGGGCGGAGGTTTTTTGGCGAGTGTTCATGGAAATGATCATAAAAAAGACAAAGTTAGTCAACACAGATATATCTAATGTTTGCTTTTAGCATTGCAAGTTTTATGCGGAGGGTGCCGACTCGGTTTCGTCCGAGCCCCCTTAATCTTTTTTGTGTTCCCTCCACTTTTTTGCTTGTGCTCTTGCTTGCCGGAGAGCCGCTCTGCGGTCTGTGGCTGAGAGTGGGCCACAAAGTGGAGTGTACAGTACTCGGACTCTGGGAGTGGATTTAATTGAGCAGATACTCATAAAGGAAACGGTCGGGTCGCCCGAAGCGTTTCTCTTCCCGGACGTTTTTTCGCGTGGGGTGACCTCCAGCTTTTGCTCTCGCTAGCCGGACAGCCGCTCCGCGGTCTGTGGTTGAGAGGTTGGCCTTTGGTACTGCACACGCTACTAAGATATCTGACTAGTATCCGGTCAGTGTACAAGCAGTGGATTATAGGGGGATTATGTGACTATTATCTGGGGAATATCTGGGCATGGTTTTGGTGGCGCATGGCCATGGTACAGGAAGCGTACGAGGCATGTCTAACCAGTGTATGGCTAACGTTTGACCACAGTTTTACTTGCATCTAGCTAGCTTGTATGGATGATATATGGAGTGGCAAACGCGCTTTTCGGCCGGAGCAAGGCACAACGCACAGAGGACCAGACGCGAGCGATGCGGCACGACACGTGCACGGATGCGGCCGACCGAAGCAAGGCACGGACATCCGGCGTTGCGGTGGTGATGACGAAGAGGCCGACGGCGAGGACGTGCCGGCCCTCGCGGCCGCTCCGAGGGCGCGTCGATTGTAACACTCTCGATGCGACTATATCTCCCACGTGTCGAGGCATGACTTAGAGGCATAATCGCATTGAAGGCATATGCCGCAAGTTAGGCAATCTTCACAACATCCCATGTAATATAGAAAATAAAAGGGGAGATAACATAGTTGGCTTACACTCGCCACGTCAATCAAGTACATAAATAACATTACATCATACAAACACTCATGGCCCGACTACGGCGCCAAAATAAAAGATAACCCAACGTGCGACACGGTCCCGATCACCCCCAACTGGGCACCACTACTGATCATCAGGAAAGGAAACATAGTATCGTTGAGAGTCTTCGTCGAACTCCCACTTGAGCTCGAGCGCGTCGAGCGGAATCATCAGGCCCTGCATCTGGTGTAATATTAATTTGTGAGCCACAGGGACTCAGCAATCTCGCACCCTCGTGATCAAGACTATTTAAGCTTAGTAGGTATGGCAAGGTAAATATGTGGAGCTGCAGCAAGCAACTAGCAAAAATGGTGGCTATCCTGTTCGCAAAAGAGAGAGAGAAGAGGAGGCAAAGCGCGAGCGAGAAACTAGAGAGCAACCTGCGCAAGCATTACTCCAACACCGTGTCCACTTCCCGGACTCCACCGAGAAGAGGCCATCATGGTAACTCACACGGTTGATTCATTTTAACTAAGTTAAGGTTCAAGTTATCTACAACCGGACATTAACAAATTCCCATCTGCCCATAACCGCGGGCACGGCTTTCGAAAGTTCAAATCCCTGCAGGGGAGTCCCAACTTAGCCCATGAGAAGCTCTCACGGTCAACGAAGGAATAGACCTCCTCCCGAGACGTTCCGATCAGACTCGGTACCTCGGTTCTTCAAGACACTTTGACAGGTTAAAACAAGACCAGCAACACCACCCAGATGTGCCGACAAATCCCGATAGGAGCTGCACATATCTCGTTCTCAGGGCACACCGGATGAGCAAGACGTCGGGTAGGCCAGCCCAGAGTTGCCCCTGGTAGCCCCGGACATCGCTCGGTTGGACCAACACTCAGAGGAGCACTGGCCCGGGGGGGGCTAAAATAAGATGACCCTCGGGCTCCGGAAACCCAAGGGAAAAGAGGCTAGGTGGCAAATGGTAAAACCAAGATTGGGCATTGCTGGAAAAGCTTTAATCAAGGCGAACTATCAAGGGGTTCCCATTATAACCCAACCGCGTAAGGAACGCAAAAATCCGGGAACATAACACCGATATGACGGAAACTAGGGCGGCAAGAGTGGAACAAAACACTAGGCGAGAGGCCGAGCCTTCCACCCTTTACCAAGTGTATAGATGCATTACGATAATAAGATAATATAATGATATCCCAACAAGTAAATAAGTGTTCCAACAAGGAACGGCCTCCGATCTTCTCCTGCAACTAGCAACGCTATAAGAGGGGCTGAGCAAAGCGGTAACATAGCCAATCAACGGTTTGCTAGGACATGGTGGGTTAGAGGTTTGACATGGCAATTTGAGAGGCTTGAAAGCAAGTGGTAGGCATCGTAGCATTGGCATAGCAAAAGAGCGAGTAATCTAGCATAGCAAAGATAGTAATGATTTCGAGGGTTTGATCATCTTGCCTGCAAAGTTGTCAGAGTTGACTGGATCCTCGAAAGCAAACTCAACGGGCTCCTGATAGCAAACTCGTCTCCCGGCTCTACCCAAACAAGACAAACAAGCAATAAGGAGACAATCAACAACGTGCAAGGATCAAACAATATGATGCAAGGATAGTATGCTATGCGGGATGCATATGCAAGAAGTGACAAGGAATGCATGAACCTGGCCTCAACTTGGGAATCCAAGTGTGCCACTGGAAAGATGAGATGAAATTGCTTGAAAACGATATAAAGAACGCCAGAATCGGAGTTACGGTTTGGAATGGCAAGCAATTCAAATATGACACCGGTCTGCGATTTACAGCAAGTAGCCATCTAAATGCAATGAGATGAACATGCTACAGCACCCAAACATGACAACAAAATGCATGGCAGGGATGCATTCATGATGCTTAACAAAAGCCTAGCATTGAGCTACGGCCAATTCATCCATTAACAGGTTCAAACAAGCATAGCAAAAATGCATATGGCAAACAGATTTCAGACTTAGTGAAATTAACACTTGTCTGGAATTTTAGATCAGGTAGAACACTTCGGAGCAACAAAACTACATGCTACAGGACGTGAATCGGCTTAACAAAAGTCCCTTAGTGACCTTGAGCCAAAAGGGACCAGAAAATACAATAGCAAGCATGTGAACATGGCAAAAACATAATCAGTTCTCAGACTTAGTGAAAACTGGAGCATGCTGAAAACAGATATCAAGTAGGCATGTTTACGAGCTCGATGCACTCACTACGGAGCAAGTCATGAAAATCTAAGCATAAAACAACCAATAATACACAAAATGCAAGCTAGAAATGGCAAGAACAATAACATAGCATGCAAGGATCAACTACGACATCATCGGCAAAATCGCTAACAAGTAGACAATCTGCCCAGATTCACGAAGTAGCAAAAGTAGAGCTCGATTGACTCAAGCTAGGGTGCTCCATAATTGCAAACAAAGACATGGACGGATAGAGCACTACAAGATTAACAAAACATCCTTACTGATCATCATCAAAAGAGGCACAGATCACTAGGAAACAACATGAACATATGACCATATGAGATAAACAGCTCAAGGACTTTGTGGAAATGCTAAGTCCCTGAAATCAGCATTACCAAGTGCCTCACTTTGCAAGCTTGTGTTAGTCACCACACACATCACAAAATTACACGGGTCGCACCTCTGGAAAGATGGCAAAACCCTTAACAAAACATATGTAGAGCTCATGGGCATAACATGCACACAATAATCATGGCAAAAAAAGACAAGTATCTAAATGGAGTAGCAGGTCTGACAATTATCTCAAGTAGCCCTCTTCTAACAGCATTTCGGGCATCAAGATGAACTCAAATGAAAATGATGCAATGGAATGAAATGATGTGCTCTCTGAGGCGAACATTTGATATGCTATATGCCCAAAACGGGGCTACGGATGCAAAGTTACGATGCGATGAACATGGCTAGATAATTAGGGTTTCGGGGCAAAAGTCAACCGAGGCAAATATCCCAGATCTAGATCCAGCCGGGCGCGCTTTACGAAGTTCGCCGGGATCACTGTTCACCGGAGAGAGGAAGCTCGCCGGAGTAGAGGAAGGAGAGGAAGGATGGGCATTGCTAGAAAAGCTTTAATCAAGGCGAACTATCAAGGGGTTCCCATTATTACCCAACCGCATAAGGAACGCAAAAATCTGGGAACATAACACCGATATGACGGAAACTAGGGCGGCAAGAGTGGAACAAAACACTAGGCGAGAGGCCGAGCCTTCCACCCTTTACCAAGTGTATAGATGCATTACGATAATAAGATAATATAATGATATCCCAACAAGTAAATAAATGTTCCAACAAGGAACGACCTCCAATCTTCACCTGCAATTAGCAACGCTATAAGAGGGGCTGAGCAAAGCGGTAACATAGCCAATCAATGGTTTGCTAGGACATGGTGTGTTAGAGGTTTGACATGGCAATTTGGGAGGCTTGAAGGCAAGTCGTAGGCATCGTAGCATTGGCATAGCAAAAGAGCGAGCAATCTAGCATAGCAAAGATAGTAGTGATTTCGAGGGTATGATCGTCTTGCCTGCAAAGTTGTCAGAGTTGACTGGATCCTCGAAAGCAAACTCAACGGGTTCCTCGATAGCGAACTCGTCTCCCGGCTCTACCCAAACAAGACAAACAAGCAACAAGGACACAATCAACCACGCGCAAGGATCAAACAATATGATGCAAGGATGGTATGCTATGCGGGATGCGATGCGGGATGCATATGCAAGATGTGACAAGGAATGCATGAACCTGTCCTCAACATGGGAATCCAAGTGTGCCACTGGAAAGATGAGATGAATTCGCTTGAAAACGATATAAAGAACGCCGGAATCGGAGTTACGGTTTGGAAATGGCAAGCAATTCAAATATGACACCGGTCTGCGATTTACAGGAAGTAGCCATCTAAATGCAATGACATGAACATGCTACAGCACCCAAACATGACAACTAAATACATGGAAGGGATGCATTCATGATGCTTAACAAAAGTCTAGCACTGAGCTACGGCCAATTCATCCATTAACAGGTTCAAACAAGCATGGCGAAAATGCATATGGCAAACAGATTACAGACTTAGAGGCATAACTTAGAGGCATGACTATATCTCCCACGTGTCGATGCGACTATATCTCCCACGTGTCGAGGCATGACTTAGAGGCATAATCGCATTGAAGGCATATGTCGCAAGTTAGGCAATCTTCACAACATCCCATGTAATATAGATAATAAAAGGGGAGATAGCATAGTTGGCTTACACTCGCCACGTCAATCAAGTACATAAATAACATTACATCATACAAACACTCTTGGCCCGACTACGGCGCCAAAATAAAAGATAACCCAACATGCGACACGGTCCTGATCACCCCCAACTGGGCACCACTACTGATCATCAGGAAAGGAAACATAGTATCGTTGAGAGTCTTCGTCGAACTCCCACTTAAGCTCGAGCGCGTCACGTGGAGCGGAATCATCAGGCCCTGCATCTGGTGTAATAGTAATCTGTGAGCCACAGGGACTCAGCAATCTCGCACCCTCGCGATCAAGACTATTTAAGCTTAATAGGTATGGCAAGGTAAATATGTGGAGCTGCAGCAAGCAACTAGCAAATATGGTGGCTATCCTGTTCGCAAAAGAGAGCAAGAAGAGGAGGCAAAGCACGAGCGAGAAACTAGAGAGCAACCTGCGCAAGCATTACTCCAACACCGTGTCCACTTCCCGGACTACGCCGAGAAGAGGCCATCACGGTAACTCACACGGTTGATTCATTTTAATTAAGTTAAGGTTCAAGTTATCTACAACCGGACATTAACAAATTCCCATCTTCCCATAACCGCGGGCACGGCTTTCGGAAGTTCAAATCCCTGCAGGGGAGTCCCAACTTAACCCATGACAAGCTCTCATGGTCAACGAAGGAATAGACCTCCTCTCGAGACATTCCGATCAGACTCGGTACCTCGGTTCTTCAAGACACTTCGACAGGTTAAAACAAGACCAGCAACACCACCCAGATGTGCTGACAAATCCCGATAGGAGCTGCACATATCTCGGTCTCAGGGCACACCGGATGAGCAAGACGTCGGGTAGGCCAGCCCAGAGTTGCCCCTGGTAGCCCCGGACATCGCTCGGTTGGACCAACACTGAGAGGAGCACTGGCCCGTGGGGGGCTAAAATAAGATGACCCTCGGGCTCCGAAAACCCAACGGAAAAGAGGCTAGGTGGCAAATGGTAAAACCAAGGTTGGGCATTTCTGGAAAAGCTTTAATCAAGGCAAACTATCAAGGGGTTCCCATTATTACCCAACTGCGTAAGGAACGCAAAAATCCGGGAACATAACACCAATATGACGGAAACTAGGGTTGTTGCCTTGGTTCCCTTGGTTGCCTTGATTTCGCTCTTGAAGAATTTGCATGATCAACTGTGTGTTTGCATTGGTTGCGGCCATCATAGCTTGCCGTGCCTCCGGAGGAGGTGGAGGTGGTGGTGGATCAGGATTCGGAGTCGTGCGCGTTGGAGGAGCCATCCTGAAGAGGTTGACATCCCTTAGCACATTGATAGACAAATATTGAACCTGAATCCAATGGAATGAAAATTGGAACATATAGTCTTCACATCCGAACAAAATGAACGAATGCATTCCTCTTGAAATGGTCACATATCCCTAAATTGAGAAGCCACTTAAAATTTAGGTAGAGAAATAAATCAACGAGGTACGGATCAAGAACGAATAATCGGTAAGAAATCCCAATCTCAAACCAAATATCCGTGGAAGAAGAACTAGAGCTACTAGAATTCCCACCTATGAAACTCCCGAACCTTTCCGGTTATGCAATCAGGTGTTGGGGATACAGGGGAAGCATAATATCTCACACAAATCTAGCAAATCCTACATCCAGCTGTATCCATCCTTCAACACTCCGGAAACCCAAGGGAAAAGAGGCTAGGTGGCAAATGGTAAAACCAAGGTTGGGCACTTCTGGAAAAGCTTTAATCAAGGCGAACTATCAAGGGGTTCCCATTATAACCAAACCGCGTAAGGAACGCAAAAATCCGGGAACATAACACCAATATGACGGAAACTAGGGCGGCAACAGTGGAACAAAACACTAGGCGAGAGGCCGAGCCTTCCACCCTTTACCAAGCGTATAGATGCATTATGATAATAAGATAATATAATAATATCCCAACAAGTAAATAAATGTTCCAACAAGGAACGGCCTCCAATCTTCACCTGCAACTAGCAACGCTATAAGAGGTGCTGAGCAAAGCGGTAACATAGCCAATCAACGGTTTGCTAGGACATGGTGGGTTAGATGTTTGACATGGCAATTTGGGAGGCTTGAAAGCAAGTGGTAGGCATCGTAGAATTGGCATAGCAAAAGAGCGAGCAATCTAGCATAGCAAAGATAGTAGTGATTTCGAGGGTATGATCATCTTGCCTGCAAAGTTGTCAGAGTTGACTGGATCCTCGAAAGCAAACTCAATGGGCTCCTCGATAGCGAACTCGTCTCCCGGCTCTACCCAAACAAGACAAACAAGCAAGAAGGACACAATCAACCACGTGCAAGGATCAAACACTATGATGCAAGGATGGTATGCTATGCAGGATGCGATGCGGGATGCATATGGAAGATGTGACAAGGAATGCATGAACATGGCCTCAACATGGGAATCCAAGTGTGCCTCTGGAAATATGAGATGAAATCGGTTGAAAACGATATAAAGAACGCCGGAAACGGAGTTACGGTTTGGAAATGGCAAGCAATTCAAATATGACACCGGTCTGCGATTTACAGCAAGTAGCCATCTAAATGCAATGAGATGAACATGCTACAGCACCCAAACATGACAACAAAATACATGGCAGGGATGCATTCATGATGCTTAACAAAAGTCTAGCACTGAGCTATGGCCAATTCATTCATTAACAGGTTCAAACAAGCATGGCAAAAATGCATATGGCAAAAAGATTTCAGACTTAGTGAAATTAACACTTGTCTGGAATTTCAGATCAGGTAGCACACTTCGGAGCAACAAAACTACATGGTACAGGACCTGAACATGGCAAAGTAAAGCATGGCATGGAGATACTCAAAGAGATTAACAAAATTCCCTTAGTGACCTTGATCCAAAAGGGATCAGCAAATACAATAGCAAGCATGTGAACATGGCAAAAACATAATTAGTTCTCAGACTTAGTGAAAACTAGAGCATGCTGAAAACAGATATCAAGTAGGCATGTTTACGAGCTCGATGCACTCACTACGGAGCAAGTCATGAAAATCTAAGCATACACCCACCAAGAATACACAAAATTCAAGCTAGAAATGGCAAGAACAATAACATAGCATGCACAGATCAACTACAACATCATCGGCAAAATCGCTAACAAGTAGACAATCTGCCCAGATTCAGGAAGTAGCGAAAGTAGAGCTCGATTGACTCAAGCTAGGGTGCTCCATAATTGCAAACAAATACATGGACGGATAGAGCACTACAAGATTAACAAAACATCCTTACTGATCATCCTCAAAAGAGGCACGGATCACTAGGAAACAACATGAACATATGACCATATGAGATAAACAGCTCAAGGACTTTGTGGAAATGCTAAGTCCCTGAAATCAGCAATACCAAGTGCCTCACTTTGCAAGCTTGTGTGAGTCACCACACAGATCACAAAATTACAAGGGTTGCAACTTTGGAAAGTTGGCAAAACCCTTAACAAAACATATGTAGAGCTCATGGGCATAACATGCACACAAAAATCATGGCAAAAAAAGACAAGTATCTAAATGGAGTAGCAGATCTGACAATTATCTCAAGTAGCCCTCTTCTAACAGCATTTCGGGCATCAATATGAACTCAAATGAAAATGATGCAATGGAATGAAATGATTGGCTCTCTGAGACGAACATTTTGATATGCTATATGCCCAAAACGGAGCTACGGATGCAAAGTTATGATGCGATGGACATGGCAAGATAATTAGGGTTTTGGGGCAAAAGTCAACCGAGGCAAAGATCCCAGATCTAGATCCAGCCGGGCGCGCTTGACGAGGTTCGCCGGGATCACTGTTCACCGGAGGGAGGAAGCTCGCCGGAGTAGAGGAAGGAGACCGGGACGGAGTGGCCGGAGCGGGGCGGCGCTCGCCGGCGCAGGCGGCGGCCGGAACGGGGCGACGATGTCGGTGCTGGGGACTCGCGGTGGCGCGGCGGCCGGGTGGCGGCGATGTCGGTGCCGGCCGATGAGGAGCGTGCGGCGGCGCATCGGGGGAGGTGGCCGGCACCGGCGAGGGAAGGGGCGAAGCCGCGCGGGTGGGCGCCTCTGGCCCGGTGGCGGGCGCGGGCGGGCCGGCCACGGGCCACCGCGGGCTTCGGCGGCGCGGCGATGTGGGCGCCGGAGCGAATCCGGTGACGCCACGTGGCGGCGGACACGTCCGTCGGCGGGAAAAATGTCCGGCGGGCTACGGGTGGAAACGGATCTAGGGTTTCGAGGAGGGGATCCGAGATTTGGAATGGGGCAGGTATATATAGGCATAGAGGGAGCTACGAGTGTCCAAATGAGGTGCGGTTTTCAGCCACACGATCGTGATCGAACGCTCTAGATGATGGAGAGGATTTTGGTGGGTTTTGGGCCAACTTGGAGGGGTGTTGGGCTGCAACACACACGAGGCCTTATCGGTCCCTCGGTTAACCGTTGGAGTATCAAACAAAGTCCAAATGGAACGAAACTTGACAGGCGGTCTACGGGTAGTAAACTAAGGACACTTGGCAAGTCTCGGTCCAATCTGGAAATGTTTAATTCCCACACACGAAAGAAAGGTAGAAATGACCACCGGAGGAGAACGAAGCGCCGGAATACAAAAAGGACAACGGGGAAAATGCTCGAATGCATGAGATGAACACGTATGCAAATGCAATGCACATGATGACATGACATGATATGACAACAACACACGGAGAAAAAAACCCA
Organism: Triticum urartu; assembly: GCF_003073215.2. Taxonomy (NCBI): domain Eukaryota; kingdom Viridiplantae; phylum Streptophyta; class Magnoliopsida; order Poales; family Poaceae; genus Triticum; species Triticum urartu. The sequence goes on from NC_053023.1 coordinate 349,433,723, forward strand.
AACCCGAGAGAATAAAATAACTTAACGCCGGAAACGGCAAGAGTTGGAGTACAAATTGGGAAAGTCATATCCGGGGTGTTACAACACTCCACCACTACGAAAGGATCTCGTCCCGAGATCTAGGACTGAAAGAACCCTGGGTATTCAGAACGGAGGTGATCCTCGCGTTCCCAGGTAGCTTCACGGTCGGAATGGTGTGACAACCTGACTTTGAGGAATTTGATTGACTTGTTGCGAGTCTTTCGTTTAGTCTCTTCGAGAATAGCAACGGGGTGCTCATGATAGGAGAGATCTTCTTGCAGCTCAATGTCCTCGAAGTTGACGGTGCGGTCAGGAGTCTTGAAGCACTTTCGGAGCTGAGAGACATGGAACACATCATGAACATTTGCAAAGTTTGAAGGAAGCTCGAGTTGATAGGCGAGATCGCCTCTCTTGCTGACAATCTTGAAAGGTCCCATGTATCTGGGGGCAAGCTTCCCTTTGATACCGAAGCGACGAGTACCTTTCATAGGAGAGACGCGGAGGTAAACATGATCTCCGATCTCGAAGGACAAATCATGGTGCTTACTATCATAGTACCTCTTCTGTCGGGATTGGGCTGCTTTGAGGTTATCTCGAATGACTTTGCACATTTCCTCTGCCTCTGTGATTAAGTCATTTCCCAAAAGCTGACGTTCACCGGTTTCGGACCAGTTGAGAGGGGTACGGCATTTCCTGCCATACAGAATTTCAAATGGGGCCTTGCCCGAACTTGCTTGAAAACTGTTGTTGTAGGAGAATTCAGCATAAGGAAGACAATCCTCCCACTTCATGCCGAAAGAGATCACACAAGCCCTGAGCTTATCTTCAAGAATCTGATTGACACGCTCGACTTGACCGCTAGTTTGAGGATGGAAAGCTGTGCTGAAACGGATGTTGGTGCCCATGGCCTTCTGAAAAGAGTCCCAAAACTTGTAGGTAAAGATGCTGCCATGGTCTGAAGAGATCACTTGTGGAATATTGTGTAGAGAGACAATTGGAGAGGTATAGAGGTCCGCCAATTGAGCTGCAGTGATCGACTCTTTGATAGGCAGAAAGTGAGCCACTTTGGTGAGTTTGTCGATGACAACGAATATAGGATCATTGCCACGCTTGGAATTTGGAAACCCAGTCACGAAGTCCATTTCAATGTGGTCAAACTTCCATTCTGGAATGGCAAGAGGTTGGAGGAGACCCGCTGGCCTTTGATGTTCTGCCTTCACTCTTCTGCAGACATCACATTCATTCACGAATTGAGCAATCTCGCGCTTCATTCGAGTCCACCAATAAGCCTGCTTGAGGTCCTGATACATCTTCGTGCTCCCAGGGTGGATGGAGAGGAGAGAATTGTGAGCCTCGTTCATGATCACTTTACGAAGGTCACCTTTGGGTACAACAATACGATCCTCAAAGAAGAGAGTATCCTTGTCATCAAGGTGGTAGCACTTATACTTGGGTTGACTCTTGGCAATCCCAATCTTCACATTTTTCACCATAGCATCAAGAAGCTGGGCTTGGTGAATCTGGTCTTCCAAGGTAGGAGAGACTTGAAGGTTGGCGAGGAAACCTTGAGGAACAACTTGCATATTTAAGTTTGCAGAAAGTTCACAAAGCTCGGGTTGATAAGGCTTTAGAATAAGACTGTTGCAGTAAGCCTTCCTGCTCAATGCATCAGCAATCACATTGGCCTTGCCTGGAGTATACACGATACTCGGATTATACTCTTGAATCATTTCAACCCATCGAGTTTGCCTGAGGTTGAGATTAGGATGAGTGAAAATGTACTTGAGACTCTTGTGATCAGTGAAGATGTCCACTTTTCTTCCCAATAAGAGATGTCTCCAAGTCAAAAGAGCATGCACAACTGCCGCCAACTCGAGATCATGAGTGGGGTAGTTCTTCTCATTGGGCTTCAACTGGTGAGAGGTATAAGCAACAACTTTCTTCTCTTACATCAATACTGCGTCAAGACCTTGGAGAGAGGCATCACAAAAGACCTCGTACAGTTTGGATTCATCAGGCGGAGTCAGAACTGGAGCAGTTATCAATTTCTCTTTCAAAGTGTTGAAGGCAATGTCACACTCCGGAGACCAAACGTACTTGACGTGTTTCTGGAGAAGATTAGAGAGAGGCTTCGCGATATTAGAAAAGTTTTCAACGAATCTTCGACAATAGCTAGCGAGACCGAGGAAGCTACGGAGTTGCTTCACGTTCTGAGGAGGTTCCCAATTCACAATTGCAGACACCTTCTCAGGATTCACGACAATGCCCTTGGTAGAGATGATATGACCAAGATAAAGAACCTCATCAAGCCAAAATTCACACTTGGAGAACTTGGCGTAGAACTTGTGTTCCCTGAGCTTATCGAGTACCAAACGCAAGTGCTTGGCATGATCTTCCTTGTTCTTCGAGAAAACCAGAATGTCGTTGAGATAGACCAAAATGAAGTCATTGGTGTAGGCGTTGAAGATGAAGTTCATCATGCGAGAGAACGTCGGAGGAGCGTTGACGAGGCCAAAAGACATGACAGTGTATTCATATGAACCATAGCTTGTCCTGAAAGTCGTCTTGGGAATATCTTGCTCACGGATTCGAATCTGATGATAACCCATACGGAGATCAAGCTTGGAGAATACTTGGGCACCTTTGAGTTGTTCGAAAAGCTCGTTGATGTTGGGAAGTGGGTATTTGTTCTTGATGGTCTTCTTGTTCAATGGACGGTAATCAACACAAAGTCGGTCTGTTCCATCCTTCTTCTTCACAAAAAGAACACCACAACCCCACGGAGAAGAACTAGGATGGATGAGACCCATTCTCTCTTGAATATCGAGTTTCTTCTTATACTCCTTCAACTCTTCAGGTTCGAGCTTGTAAGGACGCTTGCACACAGGTTCCGTGCCAGGCTCAAGATCAATAACGAATTCAACTGGCCGGTGCGGAGGCATTCCTGGAATCTCTTCTGGAAAGACGTCTTGATATTCGCAAACGACTGTAGTTTGCGAGATAGCATCGAGTTCACCCTTCTCATTGAGAGAAAACAGACGGATAGTATCATCACGAGCGGCAAAGGCAATTACATCCTCAGACGAATGAGTCAATTGAATCTGCCTGGCTGCACAGTCAAGATGTGCCTTGTGCTTAGAAAGCCAATCCATCCAGAGAATAAGATCAATATCCAAGTTGCCAAGAACCATTGGGGAAGAAAGAAACTTGTAATCGCCCAACGTGATAGTAACATCCAGAGCCATCATTTTGGTGTTCATGAACAAACCCGGAGAAGAAACCGCTATCGGCTTAAGAAAATCAATAGTATGCACATCATGCATGGATGCAAAAGGCTTCGATAAAAATGATAAAGATGCACCAGTGTCAAAAAGAACTCTTGCGGGAATGTCATTAACAGGAAGGTTACCCATGATCACATCTGGTGAGTCCTCTGCCTGAGCTGCATTCAACATGTTGACCTTGGCGGACTTGGTGTTATGCTTGACCATAGCTGTACTTGCCGATCTGACAGGAGGAGGAGGAGGAAGACGCCTCTGATTGAAGCATTTGTTGGCATAGTGAACCTTCTGTTGGCACTTGTTGCACGTGACCTCTGAAAGCGGACGGTGATACGGAGCACTCGATCTTGGAGGTTGGGACGAAGTCTTGCTCTGAAAGCCAGGGTTGGGTGGGTGGGAAGATCCACTGCCACCTTTGCTCTTCTGCTGATAAGGCTGACGGAACGGAGGAGGAGGAAGCCAATACTTCTGCTGCTTGACCACTTTAGTAGAGGAAGAAGGAGTAACATCTCTGACTCGCTTCTTGGAAGCATCACACCTCAGTTGAGCAGCCTCTTGCTTCAATGCCATGTTGTAGAACTCATCGTACCTCACGGGTTCAAAGAGAACAAGAGCGAGCTGAATTTCTTCTCTGAGACCACCCCTGAACTGGTATATCATGCTCTTCTCATCAGGGACGACCTGCTTGGCAAAGCGGGCGAGCTTCTGAAATAACTTGTTGTAGTCATAGACAGACAAAGAGCCTTGCTTCAGGTTGCGGAATTCCTCATGCTTGCTTTCAACCATGCTCTGAGGAATATGATGAGCTCTGAAATCTTGACGGAATTCATCCCAGGTAATTACACGTCCACCTCTGGAATCCTTGTACTGCTGGAACCATTCTGCAGCTTGATCTTTGAGTTGGAAGGAAGCGAACTTGACAAAGTCCTCGGGCCTGACGTTACTGCACTCGAAATGCTTGCATAGATCCACAAGCCAATCGTCAGCATCGGTTGCCTCAACACAATTGCTGAAAGTCTTTGGCCCGTTTGCAAGGAACTGGTTGAGTGTAGCAAAGTGATTCTGATTGTTGCCTTGGTTCCCTTGGTTGCCTTGATTTTGCTCTTGAAGAATTTGCATGATCAACTGTGTGTTTGCATTGGTTGCGGCCATCACAGCTTTCCATGCCTCCGGAGGAGGTGGAGGTGGTGGCGGATCAGGATTCGGAGTCGTGCGCGTTGGAGGAGCCATCCTGAAGAGGTTGACATCCATTAGCACATTGATAGACAAATATTGAAGCTGAATCCAACAGAACGAAAATTGCAACATATAGTCTTCACATCCGAACAAAATGAACGAATGCATTCCTCTTTAAATGGTCACATATCCTTAAATTGATAAGCCACTTAGAATTTAGGTAGAGAAATAAATCAACAAGGTACGGATCAAGAACGAATAATCGGTAAGAAATCCCAATCTCAAACCAACTATCCGTGGAAGAAGAACTAGAGCTACTAGAATTCCCACCTATGAAACTCCTGAACCTTTCCGGTTATGCAATCAGGTGTTGGGGATACAGGGGAAGCATAATATCTCACCCCAATCTAGCAAATCCTACATCCAGCTGTATCCATCCTTCAACACGTAACCGAGGAAAACTTCGGAAACCATCTACCTCAACCTTCGAAAAGCATCCGTTATACAAGTTATGGCAATACTCCCAAACTCCCGCCCCAGTATGATACCAAATTGGGCTTCCCCGACCAATGGAAATCCAACGCACGACTATATCTCAACTCGGATTACAATGGAGTCGGGCCCCCGAGCGCTACCGGAGAGACGACGGCGACGCCGCGGTGATGACGAAGATGGTCCCGCCCGGACTGCGAAACCAGCAGCAGCGCGGTAGCTTAGTACCGCCCCACGGTGGGCGCCAAATGTCGTGGTATTCTCACGGGGGGGGTGCAAGACGACATATGCCACAAGGTGGCTTCGTGTGAGGGCAAGACTGCTGCCGGAATATCCAGGGACGGGTATGCGAGTATCATGCGCTAGTTTACCCAGGTTCGGGGCTCACGGAGAGATAATATCCAGGGCGGCGGCGGCGACTCGTCCGGTGGGAACCGGACGTGTTCGGCGGTGGAGAGGGGCGATTTGCTAGGGTTAGGGGTGGTTTTAGGCCGAAATTTCTGGGGAGAGGGGGTTTATATAGGTAGAGGGAGCTAGGGGAGTCCAAATGAGGTGCGGTTTTTGGCCACACGATCGTGATTGAATGGACAATAGGATGGAGGGGGTTTATCTGGGTTTTGGGCCACTTTGGATGGGTGTTGGGCTGCAACACACTCGAGGCCTTTACGGTCCCTTGGTTAACCGTTGGAGTATCAAACGAACTCCAAATGACACGAAACTTGAGAGGCGGTCTACCGGTAGTGAACCAAGGCCGCTTGCCAAGTCTCGGTCCAATCCGAGAACGTTTAACACTCGCACACGGAAAGAGGCAAAAGGGGACACCGGAGGACGTAGGAGTGCCGGAATGCAAAACGGACAACGGGGAAAATACTCGGATGCATGAGACGAACACATATGCAAAAGCGATGCACATGATGACATGATATGAGATGCATGACATGGACAAAAAGCAAAATGAAGACCATACCCAACCACTCAGTGCCGAAAATGGCAAGAGTTGGAATACAAATATGGCAAGTTACATACGGGGCGTTACAACACTGCACCACTACGAAGGGATCTCGTCCCGAGATCTAGGACTGGAAAAACTCTGGATATTTAGAACGGAGGTGATCCTCGCATTCCCAGGTGGCTTCACGGTTGGAATGATGTGACCACATCACTTTCAGGAATTTGATAGACTTGTTGCGAGTCTTGCGCTCAGTTTCTTCAAGGATAGCAATGGGATGCTCATGATAAGGCATGTCTTCTTGGAGATCAATCTCTTCGAAGTTGATGGTGCGGTCAGGAGTCTTGAAACACTTGCGAAGCTGAGACACGTGAAACACATCATGCACGTTTGCAAAGTTGGATGGAAGCTCAAGTTGATAGGCGAGATCGCCTCTTTTGCCAATGATCTTGAAAGGACCCATGTATCTAGGGACAAGCTTCCCTTTGATACCGAAGCGACGAGTACCTTTCATTGGAGAGACGTGGAGGTAGACATGGTCTCCGATCTCGGAAGCCAAGTCACGGTGCTTGCTATCATAGTAACTCTTCTGGTGCCATTGCACGGCTTTGAGATTTTCACGAATGACTTTGCACATTTCTTCAGCCTCTGTGATCAAGTCATTGCCAAGAAGTTGGCGTTCACCAGTCTCTGACCAGTTAAGTGGAATACGACACTTTCTGCCATAGAGAATCTCGAATGGGGCCTTGCCCGAACTTGCTTGGAAGTTGTTGTTGTAGGAGAACTCGGCATATGGAAGACAATCTTCCCACTTCATACCGAAATAAATGACACAAGCCCTGAGCATATCTTCAAGAATTTGATTGACTCGCTCAACTTGGCCACTGGTTTGAGGATGAAAGGCTGTGCTAAAGCGAATGTTGGTGCCCATGGCCTTCTCAAAGGAGTCCCAGAACTTAGAGGTCAAGATGCTTCCACGATCTGACGATATCAACTGCGGAATGTTGTGTAGAGAGAAAATCCTAGAGGTATATAGCTCTGCCAACTGAGCTGCTATGATAGATTCTTTGATAGGAAGAAAATGAGTCACTTTAGTGAGCTTGTCGATGACAATAAAGATAGCATCATTGCGATGCTTGGACTTGGGAAATCCCGTCACGGAGTCCATCTCAATATGGTCAAACTTCCATTCTGGAATGGCAAGAGGTTGGAGATGACTAGCTGGTCGTTGGTGTTCTCCTTTCACTCTTCTGCAGACATCACATTCATTCACGAACTGAGCAATCTCGTGCTTCATTCGAGTCCACCAATACGACTGCTTGAGGTCATGGTACATCTTTGTACTTCCAGGATGAATAGATAAGAGTGAATTGTGACCCTCCTTCATAATGACTTTACGAAGGTCACCCTTAGGAACAACAATGCGATCCTCGAATAAAAGGGTATCTTTGTCATCAAGGCGATAGCACTAGTACTTGGGTTGGCTCTTGGCAATCCCAATCTTCACCTTCTTCACCATGGCATCAAGAAGTTGAGCCTCGCGAATCTGATCTTCCAAAGTAGGAGAGACTTGGAGGTTGGCAAGGAATCCTTGAGAACAACTTGGAGATTATGTTTGCAGAAAGCTTCACGAAGATCCGGTTGGTAGGGCTTGAGAATCAAACTGTCGCAGTAAGCGTTCCTGCTCAAAGCGTCAGCAATGACATTGGCCTTGCCTGGAGTATATTCAATACTAGGATTATACTCTTGCATCATTTCGACCCAACGAGTCTACTTGAGGTTGAGGTTGGGCTGAGTGAAGATGTATTTGAGACTCTTATGATCATTGAAGATGTCCACTTTTCTTCCCAACAAGAGATGTCTCCATGTTAAAAGAGCATGGACAACTGCCACCAACTCGAGGTCATGAGTGGGGTAGTTCTTTTCGTTGGGCTTCAACTGGCGATAGGTATAGGCCACAACTTTCTTCTCTTGCATTAACACAGCACCGAGACCTTGAAGGGAAGCATCACAGAAAATCTCGAATGGTTTGGATTCATCAGGAGGAGTCAGAACTAGAGCTGTGACAAACTTCTCTTTGAGGGTGTTGAAGGCAATGTCACATTCAGGCGTCCAGACATACTTCACATGCTTCTGGAGGAGGTTGGAAAGAGGCTTCGCGATCTTAGAGAAATTCTCAATGAATCTTCGACAATAGCTTGCGAGCCCAAGGAAGCTGCAGAGTTGCTTCACATTCTGAGGCGGTTCCCAATTCACAATTGCAGACACCTTCTCAGGATTAACAGCTATGCCCTTGGAGGAGATGATATTCCCAAGGTAGAGAACCTCATCTAGCCAAAACTCGCACTTTGAAAACATCGCATAGAACTGATGTTCTCTGACTTTGTCCAGCACCAACCTCAAGTGCTTGGCATGATCCTCCTTGCTCTTGGAAAAGACCAAAATGTCATCGAGATGGACCAAGACGAAGTAATTTGTGTATGGGTTGAAGATGAAGTTCATCATGCGAGAGAATGTTGGAGGAGCGTTGACAAGGCCGAAAGACATGACAGTGTATTCATAGGAACCATAGCTTGTTCTAAATGCTGTCTTGGGGATGTCTTGTTCATGAATGCGAATCTGATGATAGCCCATACGAAGGTCAAGCTTGGATAATACTTGAGGACCTTTGAGTTGTTCGAAAAGCTCATTGATGTTGGGAAGTGGGTACTTGTTCTTTATGGTCTTCTTGTTCAATGGACGGTAGTCGACACAAATTCGGTTCGTTCCATCCTTCTTCTTGACAAAAAGAACACCACAACCCCATGGAGAAGAACATTGTCGGATCAGACCCATACGCTCTTGAATATCGAGTTGCTTCTTCAGCTCCTTCAACTATTCAGGTCCAAGCTTGTAAGGACATTTGCAAACAGGTTCATTGCCAGGCTCAAGATCGATGACGAATTCAACTGGCCAGTGCGAAGGCATTCCTGGAAGCTCTTATGGAAAGACGTCTTGATATTCACAAACGACTGGAATCTGAGAGATGGCATTCAGCTCGCCCTTCTCATTGAGAGAAAACAGTCGAATGGTATCATCACGAGCGGCAAAGGTGATCACATCCTCGGACGAGTGTGTCAATTGAATTAGATCAATATCCGAGTCACCCAGAACAATTGGAGAAGCCAGAAATTTGTAGTCGCCCATCATGATAGAAACATCCGGGACACGGATATTAGCTGACATTTGCTTGCCCAGGGACACAATTGATAAAGTTCTTGGCAAATGTCAATAATCACACTCATACTTTGATGCAAAAGGTTTATAAATGAAACAATGCGATGCACCAGTATCAAAAAGGACTTTTGCAGGAATATCATTAACAGGAAGGTTACCCATGATCACTTCTGAAGAGTCCTCTACCTGAGTTGCGTTCATCATGTTGACCTATGCAGTCTTGGGATTATGCTTGACCACTGGATTGCTGGCAGATCTCACAGGAGGAGGAGGTGGAAGATGCCTCTGGTTGAAGCATTTGTTTGCATAGTGACCCTTCTGCTGACACTTGTTGCACGTCACCTCTGAGAGAGGACGGTGATACGGAGCACTTGACCTTGGGGCATGAGATGAAGCTTTGTTCTAAAAGCCTGGGTTGGGTGGGTGGGAAGATCCATTGCCACCTTTGCTCTTCTGCTGATAAGGCTGACGGAACGGAGGAGGAGGCAACCATACTTTTGCTGCTTAGTTGCCACTTGAGTTGAAGAAGAAGAAGGAGTTGCATCCCTGACTCTCTTCTTAGATGCATCGCACTTGATCTGAGTAGCCTCTTGCTGTAATGCCATGTTGTAGAATTCATCATACTTTTTCGGCTCAAAAAGCACGAGGGCTAGTTGCAGATCTTCTCTGAGGCCACATCTGAACGGATAAATCATGCTCTTCTCGTCAGGGACGTCTTGCTTGGCGAAGCGAGCGAGCTTCTGGAACATGATGTTGTATTGGTAAACAGACAAGCTGCCTTACTTCAGGTTGCTGAACTCCTCACGCTTACTCTCAACAACACTCAAAATGTTTGCAGATATCCACGAGCCAATCATCAGCGTCTGTGGCCTCGACAATGTTACTGAAAGACTTTGGTAGGTTTGCGAGGAACTAGTTGCGGGTAGCAAACTGAGTTTGATTGTTGCCATTGCCTTGATTTCCTTGGTTGCGCTCTTGCAAGAGTTGCATAATCAACTTCGTGTTGGCGTTGGTAGCGGCCATCACAGCTTGCCATGCCTCCGAAGGTGGAGGTGGTGGTAGTGGTTCCGGATTCTGACGCGTTGGAGGAGCCATCCTGAAGAGGGTGACATCTGTTAGCATCTTGACAGACATATATTCGAGCTGAATCAAATGGATCGAAATTGCAACATATAGCCTTAACATTCGAACAAGAATGAACGAATGAATTCCAAATTAAATGGTCACACTTCCATAAATTGAGAAGCCAATTAGATAGAGGTAGATAAATAAAACAACAAGGTACGGATATGAACAAATACATGGTAAGGATTACCCAATCACGAACCAAATATCTGCGGAAGAAATACTAGAGCTACATGAATTCCCACCTATGAAACTCCCAAAACTTTCCGGTTATGCGATCAGGTGTTGAGGATACAGGGGAAGCATAATATCTCACCCCAAACTAGCAAATCCTACATCCAGCTGTATACATCCTTCAACACATAGCCAAGAAACCTTCGGAAATCATTTACCTCAACCTTCGAAAAGCATCCGTTATACGAGTTATGGCAATACTCCCGAACTCCGGCCCCAGTACTAGGTGGCGTCGAGGTTATCTCACCAACAACTACATAAAAGAGATTTCCGATGTCGGTGAAACTCAGGTATTCCAGAACTACAACGATAAAATTGTGACGACAACACCTCGGAGCTCAACTCCCCGGGACACTGCCACAACCCCTAAATGTCAGGAGGCATGAAGAACAATGTTCTTGTCACAAAACCATCGGAAAGATTCCAAGATACCCGCGTGATCCTAAATTTTTTTAGTGAAATTTGAGAAGAGAAGAGTCAAAACTCTACGTCAGGATGCCTCACCAGAGCGACGAAGGGACTGAGGAGTAAAAAGAATCCTACTTTCTGATATATATAATCCTAAAAGACTCAAAACAATTTTCTAGACTCAACAACGCCAGCGATTCGATCAAGCAGGGGGCTCCTAAGTCGGGGAATCCTCTGATTACCAACTTGTAACACCCACAATGCGGCTCTATCTCCCACGTGTCGGAGCACGACTTAGAGGCATAACCGCATTGTAGGCATGTCGCAAGAGGGGTAATATTTACACATCCCATGTACTGAATAAGAAAGAGGTACAAAGTTGGCTTACAATCGCCACTTCACACAATACATAAATATAGCATTACATCATCCAGATACAATCAAGGTCCGACTACGGAACCAAAATAAAGATAACCCCAAATACCTAAGATCCCAAATCGCCCCAACTGGGCTCCACTACTGATCGTCTAGAAAAGAAACGTAGTAACATCCTTAGTCCTTGTCGAACTCCCACTTGAGTTCAGTCGCATCCCCTGGAATGGTATCATTGACACCTGCATATGGTTTTGGAAGTAATCTATGAGTCATGGCGACTCAGCAATCTCTCACCCTCGCGATCAAGACTATTCAAGCTTATGGGTAGGGAAAAGTAGTGAGGTGGAGCTGCAGCAAGCACTAGCATATATGGTGGCTAACTTACGCAAATGAGAGCAAGAAGAGAAGGAAAAGCACGTTCGAGAATCTATGATAAAGAAGTGATCCTAGAACTACTTACGTTCAAGCATAGCACGAGACTGTGTTCTCTTCCCGGACTCCACCAAAAAGAGACCATCACGGCTACACACGCGGTTGATCCATTTTATTTAAGTTAAGTTTCAAGTTCTCTACAACCAGATATTAACAAATTCCCATCTGCCCATAACCGCGGGTGCGTCTTTCGAAAGTTCAAATCCCTGCAGGGGTGTCCCAACTTAGCCCATCACAAGCTCTCACGGTCAACGAAGGATATTCCTTCTCCCAGGACGGCCCGATCAGACTCGGAATCCCGTTTACAAGACATCTCGACAATGGTAAAACAAGACCATCAAAGCCGCCCGAATGTGCCGACAAATCCCCATAGGAGCTGCACATACCTTGTTCTCAGCGCACACCGGATGAGCGCTTCATACAACTAAAACCAAACCTCGAGTTTCCCCGAAGGGGGCGCTGCAAAGGACTCTAGTTTGGACCAACACTCAGAGGACCACTGGCCCGAGGGTTTAAAATAAAGATGACCCTTGAGTCTGCGGAACCCAAGGGAAAAAGGCTTAGGTGGCAAATGGTAAAACCAAGGTTGGGCCTTGCTGGAGGAGTTTTATTCAAGGCGAACTGGCAAGGGGTTCCCATTATGACCCAACCATGTAAGGAACGCAAAATCAAGGAACATAACACCGGTATGACGGAAACTAGGGCGGCAAGAGTGGAACAAAACACCAGGCATAAGGCCGATCCTTCCACCCTTTACCAAGTATATAGGTGCATTAAAATAAACAAGATATAATAGTGATATCCCAACAATAATCATGTTCCAACAAGGAACAAACTCCAATCTTCACCTGCAACTAGCAATGCTAGTTGGGGGCTGAGCAAAGCGGTAACATAGCCAAAAAACGGTTTACTAGGACAAGGTGGGTTAGAGGTTTGACATGGCAATATGGGAGGTATGATAAAGCATGTGGTAGGTATCGAGGCATAGGCATGCAATAGAGCGAGCAACTAGAAAGCAAAGATAGAAGTGATTTCGAGGGTATGGTTATCTTGCCTGCAAAGTTCTCCGAGTTGACGTAAGCTTGATCCTCGTGCGCGTACTCAATGGGTTCCTCGATCACGTACGCGTCTCCCAGCTCTACCCAAAGCAAGAACGCAAGCAAAGGGAACCACAATCAACCATGGTGCAATGCGCAAGCAACATGATGCAAAACATGGCATGATATACGGGATGTAATATGCAATGCATATGCGTGCTCCGGAAGGAAAAGATTGAACCAGGCCTCAACTTGGCAAACCAAGGGCGCCGCTGGAAAGATGAGTTGATTTCGGTCGAAATCGATATAAAGATCATCGGAATCGGATGCACGGTTTGCAAATGGCAAGCAAAACAATAATGGCACTATTCTGCGATTAATAGCACGATGCCATCTAATATGCAACAAGAAACTAAGCTACTGCACTCTAACATAACAACAAAGCACATGGCAGTGATCCACTCAAGATGCTTGACAGCAGATGAACACTGAGCTACGGCTAAATCACACAAGAGTAGGTTCAAACAAGCATGGCAATAGTGCAAAAGATATCAGGTTCACAGACTTAGTGAAAATAACATATCAGGGTTTGACATCAGGAAGCAAAGTTTAGAGCAAGATAAAAACATGCTACAGGACCAGATCATAGGAAAGAAAGACATGGCATGAAACTACTCAAAGCATATATCAAAAGTCCCTTACTGACCATAAGTCAAAAAGGATCAGAAGATATAATGGCACCCATGTAAACATAGCAAGTTTCGTTAACAGATCCAGACTTAGCAGAAAACTGGACATGGCAAAAACAGAGTTACGTAGGCATGTTTGCGAGCTCGATGCACTCACCACAAGGCATTGCGTGACAAACTAAGCATACACCCAGCATGAAGACATGTTCAGGTAGCTAACCATGGCAAGAACAAACTCATAGCATCCATGGATCAACTACAACAAGCTCGGAAAAATTGATTAACACGTAAACAATCTCCCAAGAACATTTTATAGCAAAGTAGAGCAAGATTGAGTCATGCTAGGTCATAATTGCAAACAAAGGCATTGATGGATAGGGCATAACAATATCTCAAAATCAACCTTACTAAACAAGCTCAAAAGAGGCATGGATCACTGTGTAGCAACATGAATACATGGCATAAAAATAACATCGGGGAAATGACTTAGAAGAATTCTAAGTCCCTGAAATCAGCAACATCACGAGAGCTACTTTGCATGCTTTTGCTAGTCACCACATTGATAACAAAAATACATGGCATACACCCCTGTAAAGATGGCATGGCATATCCCAAAACACATGTAGGGCTCAAGTTCATAGGAGGCACACATTAATCATGGCAAAAATGACAAATCCCCATAATCTGTTAAGAAACAAAAACTAACATTTTATAGCACTCTTGCAATAGCATTTTAGGCGTCAAGATGCACTCAAACAAGCATGGTGCAATGAAACAAAATGAAGAGCACATGCAGACGAACAATTCGATATATCACACGCGCAAAATGGAGCTACGAATGATGAGATATGGTGCGATGAACATGCCTAGAAAATATGAACAGAAAAGACTTAGAGAAAAAGAGGGGTCAACCCTAGGTTCTTCTCAGATCCAGATCGGGGCACGGTTCCCGAAGTCCGCCGGAGTCTCGCCGGAATTGATGGACGTGGTGGCCGGGGACGCCGGAGAGGAGTAGCCGGACTTGGAGGGGCTCGCCGGAGACGGGAGGAGGCAGGGCAAGGTGCGGGGCCGGCGACCTCGCGGCGGCGCGGTCGGAGTAGCAGGTCGGCCGAGCTTGGCGGCGAGGACGGCGTCGAGGTCCGCGGCGGTGAATGACGCGCCGACGAGCAAAGGTGGCAAGAGGTGCGGCGGGCGGCGGAGCTTGGCGGTGGGGACGGCGGGGGGCGGGGGGAGCGGGGCGGCGCGCGCGGGCTCGGGGGGCCCGACCCGGGCTCGGGCGGGCCGGCGGCGGGCGACGGCGGGCACGCCACGTGGCAGCATGCCACTGGCTGCGGGCGGCGGCGGCGACTCGTCAGGTGGGAACCGAACGTGTCCGGCGGCAGAGAGGGGCGATTTGCTAGGGTTAGGGGTGGATTTTGCCCCAAATTTTGGGGGAGAGGGGGTTTATATAGGTAAAGGGAGCTAGAAGAGTCCAAATGAGGTGTGGTTTTCAGCAACGCAATCGTGATCGAACGGCGGAGAGGATGGAGGGGTTTTAGCTGGGTTTTGGGCCACTTTGGAAGGGTGTTGGGCTGCAACACACACGAGGCCTTTATGGTTCCTCGGTTAACCGTTGGAGTATCAAACGAACTCCAAATGACACGAAACTTGACAGGCGGTCTACCGGTAGTGAACCAAGGTAGCTTGGGAAGTCTCGCTCCAATCCGAGAATGTTTAACACTCGCACACGAAAAGAGGCAAAAGGGGACGTCAGAGGACGTAGGAGTGCCGGAATACAAAACGGACAATGGGGAAAATGCTCAGATGCATGAGACGAACACGTATGCAAAGGCGATGCACATGATGACATGATATGAGATGCATGACATGGACAAAAAGCAAAATGAAGACAAAACCCAACCACGAGGGAATATCATAACTTAGTGCAGAAAATGGCAAGAGTTGGAATACAAATATGGCAAGTTACATACAAGGCGTTACACCCTTGACTCCCTTGGCCACTTTTTTAATAACTTTATTGACACTGACTATTGCCAGGACGACACGGGGGCCAGTCAGGCCGTAGAAGAAGAGGTAACTATTTCCACCGACACAGCCCATTTGCCAAGACAGAAACTTCGATTGGTAACCCGGAAAGTAAGGTTTTCACACCCTTTAGCTTATTTGGACCCTCATTTTCTTTTGAAAAAGCAGCAACATGAGAGCCCCCGTTAGGACCGGAACGACGATGAACCGCCTTCCATTGTACAACAAACTCCTCAAAAACACCAGAATGAGGTCTCTTTTATCTTCATCTTCTGCTTTTATTAATGAGTCTATTCTCTTGCATTACTAACTTTATTTTACCTTTTCAGGAGGTTTCTCGCTCTTCTGGCGACTAATCTCAGACGCAATTTCCTGCCTTCAAGACTGCCCATGGGTAAGGAAAAATCATCTTTCCTCTATGTCTTTAAAAAATGCATCATTGCACTGACTGTCTCATAAAATCTTTCTTACTGGTCAAGCTAAGTCCAGGAAAGCCAATGTGGTTAAACCGGCGGAAGACCCGTCAGTTCTTGCACCTGAACCGGCCAGGCCAACTTCTCCCCCTCGAACTGAAGCACCAGGAGACCCATCTGTTGATACTCAATTAAACCCTCCTGAGCCGTCAGCTAATGATACCGTTGTTAACCCCTCTACTGCCAGACCATACAGTTCAGCTAACCCGCCATCATCTTCTGATCACGGCGTTCTGATCACTTGTAGCCGTTTTGTTGAACCGGGGACTCCCACTGTGTTAGCTCGGCACACTGCTAAACAAGAAGCCTTGGAGAGACAGAAAGTGTGTTTTGATGTCTCTCAGTACACTCATCTGAGTGGTAGTGACATATTGTCCGGCTATCTTAGCCACGTTCACTCCAGCTGTGAGTCAAAAATTGAGATGGTTAAGCAACTGCAGCTGAAATATGAGGTATGTTCTCCGTTTACTTATACTCTGCTAGCCCCCAAGTGTTTAAATGATGAACCTGAATGATCTAGAGACTATATGATATAGATCGATACTTTCTCTCTAAGTTTTTCAAAAGTCCAACAAAATAGTGTAAACTTCACCTGTAGTCCCCAAGGGCTAGCTCAATTTATCATAAATGAACCGGTACTTAACTTCATAGCTGTCTTTTGCTAGTCCCAATAAATATTGTAAGCCGGTTTAATCTTGAGAAAGTTTCTGAATATCATGCATTTGCCCCCAAGTGCCAAGTGTTGTTACTTTGTAAGGCACTTGGGACTTGAAATACATAAGAGTCATAAGAAATTGCTTTGGCAGACATTAGCCCCCAAGTGTCAAGTGTTATTACTTTGTAAAACACTTGGGACTTGAAACATATAAGAGTCATAAAAGATTGTTTTGGCAAACATTAGCCCCCAAGTGTCAAGTGGTATTGCCGTGCAAAGTACTTGAGACTTGAATCTTTATAACTTTTAGTTTAAGCCTTGACACACCTGTGTATGTTTTGTAGAACGCCTTGTTTGATTTGGGGTCCCAATTAACTGATGCAAAGACCCGGCTGGCGCATCAAGAGGCAGAAATCAAGTCTGCTGATTCTAAACTTCAATTGTGTCTTTCTGAGATGGAAAAATTGAAAAGCATCTTGATTGCCAAAAATAAATCCTGGGCCGAAGAAAAGACGCTGCTGATACAACATGCTGAAAAGCTGAAGCGGCTCTTGAGGAGGTTACCATGGAGCTTACCGGCTTAAAGAACCGGGTGTCTCAAATGGTTTCCGCCATCTTTGGTAAGCCATTTGTACTGATCTTTTATACCTTCTTTTGACACGGAATATAAACCGCCTGTTGACCCCTTGTTTAAAAAATATGTGCAGGTCCGTGAAGCAAAAATCTGAGCCAAGATAATCTGACAAAACTGAAGGCGGTTTACACGTTAGTGGAGCAGTTGTATACTGGTGCTCAACGAGCACTTGCTGCTATCTATCGTACCAACCAAGGACCCAATTGGCTGAGCGATGTCTTGAACAAATTGTCAATCTTACCCGCCAGGTTTCAAGAGGTCAAACGATCATGTGCCAGAGCCGGAGCCTTGACTGCCCTGAGCCGCTCCAAAGCCTAGGTGCCAGATCTAGACCCGGTGGATGTAACTAGGGGTTACCCTACCATGAAGGAAGACGGGTCTCTATTTTAGCAGGATGACTTTATTGCCTGTGTGAGGGGAGTTTGACCTCAAGCCACCGTTCTTGGAGATCAGACCAACGTTGATAAATATCAGCCGGGTTTTGATTTGGAGAATAAGAAGACGGCCACTCCCTCTTATAATGTGACGGATCTTATCCCGCCAGTTCCCCTACATACATTTGCCCCAGAGATTGACCCGGCCGGCTTAATTGATGATGAGGCTGAGTTTATTGCTCTAGACGTCTTTGACTGGTCGAATCCCGGCTTTCAACCAGTGGAGGGAGATGAACCGGCCAGGGGGAGAGTCGTAATCATCTGAACAATCCCGCTTTTAGCTTAGGACCTGTCTTAAGAGAGAAAAACAGTAACCTTTTGGGCTCTTAATGCCTTGTAATAGGTTTAGCTTGAAACAACTGCATATTTTTCCTATGCCATCGTGCATAAGATGCCGTGTGTGACTCTTTGCTTCCTGATGTCAATATATGCGTCCCATCTATGGTTATCTCTATAATATTTCAGCTTTGTTCCTGGAGAAAAGGAAAAAACTGGCTTGGCGGTTTAGCACCGACCGGGTCAGAACACCCAGTATATGACCAATGGTTTTATCATAGTACAAAAAACAGAAACAGACGTGAAAATAAACAAGGTTGAAAAAACCTTTGATTAACGAAAAATCACAGAAAGAACTGTTCATAAATAACAGTCATACCTGTATCCTTTGCATCTGGACCACCGGTTTATATGACCCGAGTGATGAGGTTGATGACCCGGTCCTTTTTTCAGAAGTCAATGCTTCTATATGCCTGATAACTATCATGCCTTGCGGCTTATTGTCAAATAATCAAGCCGGTGAAAAAACCGTGCTTGTCGTTTAAATTTGAGACAACAAATACCAGTAAGACAAATAGAAGATTTCAAACAATATAAATTAACTTTGTAACTGAAAGTTGGGGGTTTCTGATTCTAATACGATCAGTAAACTGGACCAAAGTGGTTAATCTAAGATTCAAATACGATCATATATCCCCCAGTGGCTTTGGCAGTGTGCCGATCAAGAGGGTACCGACTGCTATGTTCTCTTTGGTTCGAATACAACCTATATTTTAACAGGAAGCCCCCAAATGACCATGAGAGGTTTTTAACGACCCTGATTCGAATACGATCCAAGTCGGACCCAAAAGGGGTTAAGCTATGATTCAGATATGATCAAGAAGCCCCCTAGTGAGTTTCGCTTTGAGCCGATCAAGAGGGTTATGGCAGCTATATTCTCTTTGGTTCAAATACGACCTATGTTTGAACAGGAAGCCCCCAAGTGATCATGAGGTTTACAGCTAGATTCAAATACGATCATAAGCCAGACCAGAAAGGTTAAGCTAAATTCAGATATGATCAACTCCTTAATAGTCATGAAAATAGTAAAGATATATGACCTTTGAAGAGGAAAAGGATAGAGGTCCTGCTTTATTACTTATCATAATAAATACAACGTCAAAGTATGTACATGACGAGAGCCGATGGCTCATGTGTAGTATGGCCGAAGTTGAGCAATGTTCCACGGCCGACGGGTCTCCTCCTCCGACTTATGTGAGTCTTCGTGTTCTCGAACATCGATGAGGTAATATGACCCGTTGTTTAAATTCTTGCTGACCACAAATGGTCCTTCCCAAGGCGGGCATAGCTTGTGTGCATCTGACAGATCTTGGATAAGCCGGAGCACCAGGTCACCTTCTTGAAAAGTCCTGGACTTAACCCGGCGGCTTTGATAACGGCGCATGTCCTACTGATAAATTGCTTATCGAGCCGCTGCTAAGTCTCTCTCCCATCTAACAAGTCAAGTGCATCTTGTCGGGCTTGTTCATTATTAGCTTCAACGTAAGCTGCCACACGAGGCGAGTCGTGACGAATGTCAATAGGCAGCACCGCTTCCGCTCCATAAACCATGAATAAAGGTGTATAACCTGTAGACCTGTTAGGAGTGGTGTTGATACTCCACAACACAGAGGGTAACTCCTCTACCCAACAACCCGGCGTCTGTTGTAAGGGAACCATGAGCCGGGGTTTGAGACCTTTTAAGATTTCCTGATTTGCTCTCTCAGCCTGCCCATTAGATTGAGGGTGAGCTACGGAAGAAACATCCACCCGGATGTGCTCTGTTTGGCAAAACTCCTCCATAGCACCTTGGGACAAATTAGTGCCATTGTCAGTGATAATGCTGTGTGGAAAACCAAAGCGAAAAATAACCTTTTTCATGAACTGAACCACCATGGCTGCATCACACTTACTCACTGGCTCTGCCTCAACACACTTTGTGAATATGTCAACTGCCACTAAAAGATGTGTCTTTTTATCCTTGGACCTTTTGAAAGGTCCAACCATATCAAGCCCCCGGACTGCAAACGGCCAAGTGATTGGAATGATCCGCAACTCCTGAGCCGGCACATGCGCTCGTCGTGCAATTTTTTTACATCCATCACACCTATTGACCAGATCCTCTGCATCAACGTGAGCCGTTATCCAGTAAAAACCATGACGAAAAGCTTTGGCCACAAGAGACTTTGACCCGGCGTGATGACCACAATCCCCTTCATGGATCTCACGAAGTATTTCTTGACCTTTTTCAGGAGAAACACAACGCTGAAACGCTCCAGTGACGCTGCGATCATACAACTCTCCGTCAGAAATTGTCATTGACTTGGACCGCCGGGTTATCTGTCAGGCCAGGGTCTTGTCCTCTGGCAACTCGCCCCGGGTCATGTAAGCTAAGAACGGTACTGTCTAATCTGGAATGACGTGAAGAGCCGCCACCAACTGTGCCTCTGGGTCAGGAACAGCCAAATCTTCTTCTGTAGGTAACTTAACAGACGAGTTATGCAAAACATCCAAAAAGGTGTTGGGTGGCACCGGCTTACGCTGAGATCCCAACCGGCTTAAGGCATCGGTCGCTTCGTTCTTTCCACGGTCAATGTGTTCCACTTTATAACACTTAAAATGTCCTGCAACAGCGTCGACTTCACGGCGATAAGCCGCCATGAGAGGATCCTTGGAATCCCACTTGCCTGACACCTGTTGAGCCACCACATCTGAATCGCCAAGTGTCAGGACCCCGATTCTAAGTCACACTGATCTAGCCTGTAACACCTCATATCACTTTGCGGCCTCACACACGGTGTTCCACGGGTGTCGCCTTACCATGGCCCGGGACCGTTTGCGCCTTTTGGCTTACGTATATGATAGTGTCGCTAGCATCCATATGACAGAGAACCCGGGCCGACATGACTAGTCGTGAACCCAAAGTGGCACTAACTTATGGGGACAGGCATACATGAATCAACATCGAGCATGTCGCTCAACAGCGTGCGAATCTGGGCTGAAGCACTGGGCTAACAGGACTCCGAGAACCCGGGCTGTAGCATGCTAGGCAGGACTCTGGATGTGACCGCATGACATTTCCCCGAAGGGACAGACACAGGAACGAAGTGAATCACATGCCGGCCAGTCAAGTGTTCCGGAGCAGTAGTGCCGGGCTAGCAGGACTCCGGTGAACCGGGCTGTAGCGGACTACTATGGCTAATGGAAGCACAATACTACATTTCCCCATAAGAGAGGCTACCAAGGATAAACAACTAGGTTGTCGGATCACACACATACCAAGAGTTTCAATCATACACACAATATGCTCAATATGTGCAATACAACATGGCATCACAACAAGACTCTACGACTCAGAGTATTTATTCAATAGGCTCCGAAGAGCGAGATATTACAAACATGGGTCTCATGACCCAACATACAGAGCATACAAGCAACAAGCACATGCGGAAGCTTGACTTGTCTGAGTACAGACAACTACAATTGAAGAAGGCTGAGAAGCCTGACTATCTACAAGATCCTCCCAAGGGTACAAGATCGTAGCTGAGGTAACAAGCTAAACGTCGAAGTCCACGTGGAACTACCAGCGAGACTGAAGTCTCTCTACAAAACATAAATTAAGTAAACGTGAGTACAAATGTACCCAGCAAGACATACATCAGAACTAACTACATATGCATCGGTATCAACAAAGGGGGTGGTGGAGTTTAACTGCAGCAAGCCATCTTTGACTCAGTGGCTAACCTGAACTACGACTTCAAGTAACTCTTTTGAGGTGGCGCACACGAGTCCACAAATTCACCATCCCAATACACCACTATGGATCCGCTCCTGTCTCCCTGCAAGAACGCCATCCATAGCACTCACGCTTATCTTGCGAGTTTTAGAGTATCCAGTTTCACTTGTCTATGAACTATGCAAGGCGTCCAAGTTTCCATATCCGAGGAATCCGGCTATTCGAATAGATAATGATAACCCTACAGGGGTGTACTTCTTCACACATGCTCTCGCCACTTACCACCATGTGCACATCGTGTATCTCGGCAACCTTGAAGTGGAAGCCTGGCAAGGGAGTCGGCCACGACCTGACTAACCAACAAGTCTCTATTCCAGGTTTATCGCCTATTCGGGTTCCATCCGCAAGGAGATCTGGTCGGGGTGTCGCTCACGGCCCCAAACGATGTGTGCAGGGTTCCCAAGCCCACCATCCGGGTGCCACTTGGTACACCGTGCCACTGTGCCTAGTCTGTCCCAAGCCCACCTGTACCGGGTGCCACTTGGTAGACTACTAACACTACCTACAAACACCATAAACTAGTTGCAACTCCTAGACAGATATCGAGTTGATTAATAAGTCGATAGGGGTCGACTTACTGGAACCCAATGTGTGGTAGTAACTGTTCATGGATCACAAACACAGAACTCAGTTCCTGAGGACGGATGCAATGAGACAACCCACCATGTACTCCTACATGGCCTCTCACCGCTACCTTTACCAAATCGTGTTCGCACACTTAGCTCACACACAGTAGGGCATGTTCATCACCATTCCAATTCATTCCCGATGAATCAGACCTGACTCAACTCTAAGCAGTAGCAGGCATGACAAACAAACATGAATGAGTAGGAACATCAGGGCTCAAACAACTCCTAATCATTCTAGTGGGTTTCATCTATTTATTGTGGCAATGACAGGTCATGCAGAGGAAAGGGGTTCAGCTACCGCAACATGTAACAATTGAAACGTTGTTGTCCTAATGCGGTAAAAGAGAGAAGGAGTGAGAGAGTGGGATTGTATCGGAATGAACAAGGGTGTTTTGCTGGCCTGGCACTTCTGAAGATGATATAAATCTTCATCGGTGTCATCGAACTCATCGTCGGAACGAACGTCTACCGAGAGGGAACAACCACCGGCAAACACAAAAGGAACCGCAATCAATGTAATGCACATACATATGAATGATATGTCATATTAAGGTACTGAATTGACCTAGTGCAACAGTTAGTCATATTCGTTGAAGTGGAATTCAAACCTATAGCAAATTCCAACTCCAAAACCAATTACCATTTATTCCATAATCATGAATTGTCCTATTCAGTGAGGTTAACTTGTTCAAACATGCATGAAAATACCATATTCAGCTTTGGATTTTTCTGATAATTTTTCATATATAACTTATTTCATTTGGAGTTACGGTTGAATTTCTATGAATTTTATTAGTTTATACTAATTTCTAGAATTTTCTGAATTAAGTTTAATCTAGAAAAAGACTTATTGCGTCAGCATTTGGTCATGCTGACCTCAACAGGTCAACAACGCGTAACCAGAGTCAAACCTGACAGTGGGACCCATGTGTCATCGACTCAGTATCAGTTAGTGACACAGACAGGTGGGTCCGATCAACGGCCACGTCAGCACGTCCACTCTGACTTGTGGGGCCATTGTTATTAGTTAAATCTAATCAGAAACTATACTATGGTTAATTAAGGGTGTGTGGCCCATATGCCGATGTCACCGGAGTTCAGCGCCGACGAGCACACAAGCGCGGCGACGTCAACCCTAGCGGCCACGGCAGCGGCAACTGAGGGCACCAGGGGGTTGCCCTTGCCCAGGCGCATCTAGCGGAGGCAGCAGCAGGTTGCGAGGCCACCGGGATCGACGTCAGCGATGGTAAAAGCGGCGGCCGGAGCTCGGTGGTTGCGGCTGGGAGGGCTAGAGCTCGCGGGCGAGGGAGCTGAGCAGCGCACAGGCATCTAGGCAACACGTGGAAGAAGTCTACGAGCTCGGTTTGGTCGTTAGGGCTTGCTAGCGACAGCAGGGACGAGAACGGCGGCGAGAAGCTCTCGGCCATGGCGGGGCTACGATGTAGAGGGCGACCGCGACCAGGGGAGAACGGGGAGATGACGGCGGGGCTCACAGATATTCGAACGGCGCCGTCGTTGAGCTCGGGGAGGCACTGGACGACGCAGATCAACGGGCGAAGTCCGGTGGTAGATGCGGCAGTGACGAGCTCGAAGGCGTCGTCACATGGAGTCCCGCGATGTGACCTTCGTCTTGGTGAGGCGGTGCTCTACGGTGTACCAGTGGGACACGGCAACGGGGCTCGGCGTGGGCAGTAGCTACGGCGACGGTGAGCGGTGGCGACGAGCTTCTCTCGGTGGTTCTCGGGGAAGGGGGACAGACGAGGGATAGGCACGGGAGAGAGGGGAAGAGTGACCAGGGGGTTGCGGGCGTCTCCATGGCGCTCGAGTGAGGACAGGGGAGGCAGGAGGAGGTGGAAGCAGGAGGTGGCTTCGCCTCCTGTGCGTGCGCCACGCCGTCGTCCTCCTGGGAAGGAAGGAGACGACTGGCGCCTGGCTCTGGTGAGCTGGGCCGTGCTGGGCCATGTCAGGTGAGCGCCAGGTAAGCCGTAACTCTCTCCTCTGTCTTTTATTTCTATTTTCTATTTTCTGACATTTGTTTCTGATTTAGTAAAATACTAAATCAATTTTAAACTTCATGAAAATAATTGTGTCAACTAAGTGGACTTATACAAAGTCACACAATAATTTTCAGAATTACTGAACATATATCTATATATATAATAAATATAAATATCTATGAGCTCCTAAAAATATTGGTTTGAATTTTAACTCTGACCAATATTTTCAAAGAGTAACATGAACATTTTCTTGGACCGTTTTGGAGCAATTTTTATCTAGGTTATTTCCAGAAATGATTTCTAAGGGTTTCACAAATCCCCATTTCAATTTTAAATGAAATTAAAACATGATCCACTCCTGACTAGCTTGTCTAGATCATACCAGAACTAGGGATGTGACACCAAGGCACCGGACCCGGCTCAGACTCATCTCTTTAGCCATTCGAAGACCATGGAGCAAGGTTTCATATTCTGCTGCGTTGTTAGTACAAGGAAACATCACTAGCGACACATAACAAAACTTGTCACCTCGAGGAGAAGTTAAAACAACTTCAGCCCCCGAGCCTTCCAACTATCTGGACCCATCAAAATGAATCGTCCAATATGTGTTGTCTGGTTTCTCCTCTGGCATCTGCAACTCTGTCCAGTCATTAGTGAAGTCAACCAGCGCTCGAGATTTGATCGTAGTACGTGGCACATACTTCAAACCATGAGACCCAAGTTCAATAGCCCACTTGGCGACTCGTCCAGTGATTGGGTGACCCTGAAAGTAATGTTTGAGCTTCTGGCTTGCCTTGAACACCCCATAAATGAGCTTGTGCCAATGTGGATATCTTTGTTTAGATTCAATCAACACCTCACTGACGTAGTAAACCGGCCGTTGGACCGGATGTTCCTTGCCAGCCTCCTTGCACTCCACCATAATGGCCACACTAACAGTACGTGAGTTAGTAGCTACATATAACAATAACGGCTCTTTCTCAACTGGAGCAGCAAGTACCGACGGCTCAACAAGTTGTTTCTTTAGATCCTCAAAAGAAGAGTTTGCAACATTGCTCCAAACAAAGTCATCCGTATTTTTCATCATCTGATACAAAGGCATCGCCTTCTCCCCTAACCGGCTTATAAACTGGCTCAAAGCAGCAACGCGACCCGCCAGCCGTTGAACGTCATTGATGCACACCGGTTTGGCCAGGGATGTGATTGCCTTAATTTTCTCCGGGTTAGCTTCGATACCTCTGTGAGACACCAAAAAACCCAGGAGTTTGCCAGCTGGGACTCCAAAAACACACTTGGCCGTGTTAAGCATCATCTTGTAGACCCGGAGGTTATCAAAGGTCTCCTTCAGATCTGTTACCAAGGTTTCCTCTTCTCTGGATTTCACCACTATATCATCCACATAAGCATGAACATTACGCCCAATCTGATTGTGAAGGCAATTATGCACACACCGTTGGTAAGTCGCCTGGGCACTTTTAAGCCCAAAAGGCATAGACACATAGCAGAAGGCTCCAAATGGAGTGCTGAAAGTTGTTTTCTCCTGGTCCTTAACTGCCATCTTGATCTGATGATAACCTGAGTATGCATCCAAAAAACTCAAACGCTCGCAACCCGCCGTAGCATCAATGATCTGATCAATACGAGGGAGAGCAAAAGGGTCAGTCGGACAAGCCTTGTTCAATCCACACACATACGCCAGGTGTCGTTCTTCTTGAGTACAAGCACCGGGTTAGCCAACCACTCTGGGTGAACAACTTCAACAATGAACCCAGCCGCCAAGAGCCGGGCCACCTCTTCTCCAATGGCCTTGCGCCTTTCCTCATTAAACCGTCGAAGAAACTACCTGACCGGCTTAAACTTCGGATCAATATTAAGAGTGTGCTCAGCGAGTTCTCTCGGGACACCCAGCATGTCAAAAGGTTTCCATGCAAAGATGTCCCAGTTATCACGGATGAACTCGATGAGCGTGCTTTCCTATTTTGGATCCAAGTTGGCACTGATAATGAACTGTTTGGATGAGTCGCCAGGCACAAAATCAACCATCTTGGTGTCATCAGCTGACTTGAATTTCAACACCGATTCATGCTCCATAGTTGGCTTCTTCAAAGACGTCATGTCTGTTGGGTCAACATTATCATTATAAAACTTTAACTCCTCTGTTTCACAAACAGACTCAGCATAAGCGACATCTCCTTCTTCACACTCCAGGGCTATTTTCCAGCTTCCATGTACCGTAATGGTGCCTTTATAACTCGGCATCTTGAGCTGTAGATACACATAGCACGGCCAAGCCATGAATTTGGCATAAGCCGGCCGTCCAAACAGAGCATGATATGGGCTTTTGATAACCACCTCAAAAGTTAACTTCTCAGCCCTGGAATCATATTCATCCCCAAAGGCTACTTCCAGTTCAATCTTACCAACTGGGTATGCCGACTTGCTAGGCACTACACTGTGAAAAACAGTGTTGGATTGCTTAAGACTCTTATCAGTCAACCCCATCCGACGGAACGTCTCATAATAGAGGATGTTGATGCTACTGCCTCCATACATGAGCACTTTAGTGAACTTATATCCACCAACCTGAGGTGCCACTACCAAGGCTAATTGACCCGGATTATAAACCTGGGGAGGATGATCTTCTCTGCTCCACACAATAGGCTATTCTGACCACCTCAAATAACGTGGAATCGCCGGCTCAACGACATTGACAGCCCTCTTATGAAGCTTCTGGTCCCTCTTGCATAAACTAGTGGTAAATACATGGTACTGCACACTATTCAACTATTTTGGGTTGCTCTGATATCCAAACTGTTGCTGCTGATTACCTTGGCCGGGTTGTGGATTATAACCTCACTGGTTACCCGGATGGCCCTGGCCGTGAAAACCGCCTCCGCCTGAACCGGGGCCCGGGCCATGAAAACTGCCTCCGCCTGAACCGCTGCCAGGCCCATGACTACCATCAAATGTGTTGGAATTTTTAAATGCCTTCATGATCGTATAGTCCTTCCACAGATGGGTGGTTGGCTTCTCTCAGGTGCCGTGTCTTCGACAAGGTTCATTCAATAGTTGCTCGAGGGTGGTACCTGACCCGCCTGACCGAGGGGGTTGCCTACCCTTGCGTCGTTCATTGTTTCCTTGTGCATTGGAGTTAGCCACAAATTCGTCAGCCTTACGTTTATTACCTCCTTGATTTTCCTGGTTATGCTGGTGACCCTTGCCGTTGCCGTTCTTCTTTCCCTTCCCTGTTTTATCTTCATCATACACATGATCCTTGGTACTGTCAAAATCAGCATACTTGACTAGGGCCGCCAAAAACTTGCCCATGTCATTGCAGTCACGCTTGAGCCGCCCCAGCTTCTGCTTCAGAGGTTCAAAACGGCAATTTTTCTCCAACATTAAGACTGCCGAGCCGGCATCCATCTTATCAGATGAATGTATTATCTCCTTGAACCGGTGCACCCAATGGGTCATCGACTCTCCTTCCTCTTGCTTACAATTAGTCAGGTCCATGATTGACATAGGTTGTTTGCATGTGTTCTTGAAGTTCTGAATGAACCGGGCCTTTAATTCCGCCCATGAGCCGATGGAATTGGGGGGCAATCCTTTCAACCAAGTGCTGGCCGTTCCATCCAACATCATAGTGAAATACTTAGCCATTGCTGCATTGCTGACTTCCAACAACTCCATCGCCATCTCATAACTTTCAATCCAAGCCCCAGGCTGCAAGTCAGCCGTTTAATTAGGCACCTTACGAGGCCCTTGAAGTCTTTCGGCAAGCGCTCATTATGTATAGCCAGCACCAGGCAAGGGACACCTCCTGTTCTCGTGGCTACTCCTGCCTCAACAGGGGTTGCCAGATAAGCCGGAAAAGCCTGATGAGCCGCCTGCTCAGTTGCCAGTCGAACCGCCCGCTCAGCCTCTTGACGGATCCTCTCCTGATCCGCCAAGTTAAGGGCTCCACCCTGTGCCGGCTCATGCCTGCGCGGTTGGTTACGGCATTGAGCGTTGCTCGACATAGCGGCTGAGTCCATATGCCTTCTATAGCTCGGGCTCCGGCTTGGGTGAGGGGTTGAATGGATTCTGTCTCGATTGTAAGAGTACGCATCCTGCAGCGCCAGAGCCATCTGAAGAAGTTCTCTCACCCTTCATGTTTCGATTGCTATCGGAGAGTCGCCTTCCATCCGGAGAGCCGCCAAACGAGCCGACGCAGCAATGAGATTCTCTAGAGGATTGGAAAAGTGACCCGGTGATATTGGTGTATAATGAGGCGGAGCGGTATTCATACGAGGCGGTTCCATGGCCCGCGGCTGAACCAGATCCGATTTGCCTCCGGCGGGTTACTTGGACCGGCCCCGGGTGTGTGGAAAAGGTTCCTAGGATCGAACGTTAGAGGTAGACGTGACTGAGTTTTCTGGTGCCTTCTCCTCATGACCTCGTTTGATGCATTCAGATCCACCAAGAGCCGGAAAGTCTCTGCTTGCAGCTCCTGAGCACGAGAATCCAAAACCGCCGGCTCCGCGGCCATCCTGACCTCTTCTGCTGCTAAATTTTCCTTGGCCTGTACCATCTCTTCGCGTACCCGTGCCACCTCTGCGTCATGCTGAGCCTTATCCGCTCGGTCCACCACATCAGTCAACAGAGCCGTCAATTCATCCATGAGGTCCATTAATATCTGAGCCGGGGGGCGTGTGGGGTCTCCTGACCCGGCCGCTGCCGCCCCGGTGGTTGTTGCTGTTGCAGCCGTGGAGTTCTGCCCGGGTTGGGTGCCAGCCATGAAGACTCTGGCTGGATTCGGCGGCTCAGAGAGGTCCGGAATACTGCTGCCATCGGAACAGCCCCCAAGCACGCCATCTTGCAACTGATACAAAGAATCTGTCTCGCCTGAGGACGACTTGCCGTCGGATCAGATGGTCGTCTCACCACCATCCACGGATCCTTCAGAAAACTCACCTCCATGGATGTAACCCACGAAGGCACACTTTACAGCGGGTCGGGCCCGGGCGGATCCCGCGTGCTGAGCCGTCTCGATGATGTTGGTGCAGACGTCTGGCTCAGGGCCTGATTCGCCGATCCGGTCGATGAAGACATGAATTCCGCCGAAGGGTACCCGGTACCCGTACTCAATTGAGCCAGCCTCGGGGCCCCTTCCTTCGTCGTCGATGTAGAGCTTGCCGCGACGACTCTTGGTCATCCGGCCCACAGCTTATCCCTTGAGCCCTTCGAAGTTTCCCTTCAAGGACTCAAATCCATCGTGTGCTGGCCCCATGGTGGGCGCCAA
The DNA here is from genome assembly GCF_003073215.2 of Triticum urartu. Lineage (NCBI taxonomy): Eukaryota > Viridiplantae > Streptophyta > Magnoliopsida > Poales > Poaceae > Triticum > Triticum urartu. The sequence goes on from NC_053023.1 coordinate 349,463,397, forward strand.
CTGTCGTGGAATTTTCATGACATATGTCCTATCAAAAGGACTTAGTCATAGGGCCATCGCAACTAGGAAGCTTAAAGGGGTTAATCGGGACAAAGGACACAAGAGGTTTTATACTAGTTCGGCCCCTTACGATGAAGGTAAAAGCCTACGTCTAGTTGTGTTGGAATTGCTGGGGTTACGATCACCAAGGGGCTAATCTTCCAGTTTGGTTATCGATCTCTCGTTTCTTTCCCTAAGCCACCGTCGGGTCGTCCCCTTATATACATGGGTTGACGCCTGGAGGCCTACAGAGTCCCGGCCGGTTCATAAAACGTGTCCGGCTTGGAGACTTCTTTATATGCCTTTCTTTACAAGTCTTTCTTTACATACGGCGGTTTACAATATTGGGCCTTAAGCTGCCTCTGGGCTTAGGCCTTCTACAAGTCTTAATAAACTAACACCTTGAATATTACTGGGCTCCTTTTGTAACCCGCCATTGGGGTTGACCCGGCCCCTCCTGGGCGGGTCTTACCTGGTAGCTATATTCCCAACAGTACTGTTCTGCCCTAAAACATATTTTAGAGTTGTTAAACATGCAAGATGAGTGCACCATGTTAAACTATGTATTTTTCCACCCCATTTACATATAAAGTTTATTAAGTTTGGAGCTACAATTATTAAGTTAGGAAATAAATCATTTTAGCATGTCATCTATGCAAAATAATGCACACAAAAATTTTAAATATTTTAACATGGATGAAAGTTGAATATTGTGAAACTAGAGAAAATTCTAAGAATTTTACATATATAGTTTGTCTAATTTGGATGCATGCATATTTAGTTATTAACAATGCAAAACAATGGCATTTCCTGTAAATATGCATGCACTGGAAAATGCTAAAATCACAGAGCAGAAAAAACACATACGCGGGCCAGAAGCAATACGGTGCAGTGACCCGAGAGTGAATGAGGTCCAAGTGGCTGTGTGTGCACGGTTGGAAGAAAAAAAACAATACATAGGGGGAAAAGGAATCGAGGCTCCATGGGATTTGATCCCAGGACCTCTCGGTATGCAGAGAAGTCGCTGACCACGGTGCTGGATGTGCGCTTGTGAAATGCAATGCGCCTGACTCTTGTTGAGTCAAAAGCAGAACGCCGAACCTTTGGCCATGGATGCACAGAGATCAACGGAGCTGGCATTGACGAGCTAGGAGGCGGCGGCTTACGATGCAGATCACAGGCGGGCCTGTGGGAATGGGGTATGGATGCGTGCGTGCCGAGCAGGTGCGGGAGATTGGCTCGAGCACGAGGCCCTGCTCGTCTCGGGCACAGCACGGCACAGCGATCTGGCGGCGGCAAGGGTTGGGCATCACGGAATGGCTTGCGGGCAAGCCGAACTGCTGCGGTGCATTCGTGCAGCGGCGTGAAGGATGCGATTGAGGAGACCGCGGTGTGTACGCTCCCTTGCACGCATGTGCGTAGGCTGAGCTGCTGCTCCTGGTCATGATGGCCATGGCCATGGTCAAGTGCGAAACGAAGGCTACATGATGGGTTCAAGCCAGGTAAGAACCGGGGAGGAGCGGCTGCTCACGATGGGCTTGAGGAACACGACGAGTGGGGCGTAGACGACGAAGGGATGACAGGGCTCGCTGAACTTGGCGTTACTCTGGACCGTGAAGAAGATGAAGCGGAGGAAGAGGACATCGAGGAACTTGGCATCTCCGGCCTTGTATCGCCATGGAACGGGGTCGTGGAGGTGCCGCGAAGGTCCGCGAGAAAGGAGGGGAACCGGCGGGGCGGGCTACGCCGGAGAAGAGCTCTGGCTCGTCCCGGACATGGCGTCGGGAGGCGAGGCAGCAGGTCGCGTGGGTGCCTCTTACCTGCGTGGCGGTGGTGGAGAAGAGGAAGAAGGAAACCCCTAGGGCTGGACTGGAGGTTTTATAGGAGGGAGGTGCGGGCGCGGCTTGGCTCGGCCATGTTGGCCATGTGCCCTCTCTCCTGAAGTTTTACTGTGAGAGAAAAGGGATCAGGAGGAGGAAGAAAAATAGGGGAAGGAGAGGCTGCATGTGGGGCCTGGACGGGTGTCCAGTGTGGATTCACCACAAGAGAGTGAAAGGAGCCTGCGGAAGGAGAGCTGGGCTGGCCTACTACTATGCTAGGCTGCTCCTGCTGCTGTTGTTTTTCTATTTCCTTGAAATAGAAATAAAAGAGTAAATGCATAGAGAGATAGGAGAGTGGTGAGGAAGAAATGAATACACCCATGGGCTCCAGAATTTATATAGTATTTGAATAAATTGAGTTGGACATTTTTAGAGGTTGAAAAATAATTCAAGTTTGAATTAAATTCAAACTTGAGGCATTTTTGAACCCAACCAAATCAAGTCCAATTGAGATAAAATTTGGCAAATAGGTATAAGGCGTGGAGTATGATCATCAGGAAATAAATGAACATTAATGGAGGCACAAACAATGTCACTTGGCATGAAAGCCAAGATTTGAAAGAAAGGAAGAAGTGATCAGGTTTCCATGTGGAGAAAGGTCTTGATGAAAAGATGAAGATGCAAACAACCATACGAGGAGGGGAATAAGGAGAGCGCACAAACAACACATCAATATTAAGAATGCAAACCCACAAGATAACCATGATGAAAATAAAAATGACAAAAGGGATATCATATATCATATAACAAGCAAGATGACCATAGCAACAACATGGATGGCACAATGCAATATAACAAAATATGAACATGATGCAACAAGAAAAATATGACAATGACACTCATCATGATCATGGCAACAAACATATGAAACACACGACGATAACGAAAATAAATGGATGGGAACTAGAGCATTGGTCTTGGGGCGTCACAACTCTCCTCCACTTACAGGAGATCTCGCCCCGAGATCTAGGGATGGCACCGCAGAGAAACAGAAGAAGGAAGAGGTAAAACTAAGTTGCTTCTTTGACAAATGAGTGAAAGCAATGAACCTTGAGAGGTTGAAACCTTGAAAGAAAGAACACGACTGAGTTGAACGCAATGGAGAGCACTTAGGTAGAAAAGAGAAACAAGGAACACCATGTGAACCTTGGACGTTGCAAAGCTATGAATGACAAGCACAATGGAGAAAAAGGAATTGAAACCACTCTGGTTGAAACGAGATAAGCAAGTAACAAGGAAGAAAAAATTGGAACAGCACTCCGGTTGAAAACAGATGCAAGACTTGATAAGATGAAAGAAGTTGAATGAAAATACAACACTCCGGTTAACTGGATAAGCAAGAAAGAACATTATCTTGACAAAACGAGACGATGGGTCAAAGAGGGCAACATCATCATGCCTCTGGACTGAAAGAATAGAAGCTGGATTGATGGAAAAAAAGAAAGGAGAAGAAAATGACAACTCCTACCACAAATGAATTTGAAAAGCATCCTTGCGAAGAAGGATTGAACGGAGTTGTTGGAAAATCAACAACGAAACAATATGATTTCCAATGGTCTTAAGGAAAACATCCCAAAATTATGAGGTGAAGACCAGCCACTACCAAAAGATTAATTATCTGAGAGGAATGAAGAGATGGAAAAAACTTCTTTCACCGCGAGAATAGGAGGAAACTTGGATCATTGATAAACACCATAAGTAGCTACATTCCATAGGGAAGGCTGTAGGTGAAGTATAACCCAATATAACTCCAAGGAATAAAATGATGGGTTTAAATATCTTATTCCGGACAACTTGTGAATCATGAAACATGAAGAAATTGTCAATAATGATATAAGACCACCTCAAAAGACAATGAAGAAGAATTGCACTTCAGAATGCACGATGAAGAATGCTTGAGCTCCTCCAACAAAACATGTCTTGAGCATGATATTTATTTTAGAGTATAGCTTGGCGGATCTTAACTTTGAGAGAAATCTTGATGAACAATTGAAGAATGAAAGGAATTCCTTGGCGAACCACCATGTCAAGCCTCCATGAAGAAATCCGGTAATAAAAGAATGATCAAACGAAAGGAAAGCTGAAAGAACTCTGGTAATAAAAGGATGATACAAAGAAAGAGAAGTTGAAAACAAAAGGTGAAGCCTTGCAATGATTTATATGGAGCTTCGCGCGAGTTAACTGAGAGAACTTGAAACTCCGGAAAAAAGGATGCACGACTTGAAACCAAAAGTTTTGATGAACCTCCGGAATAAGGAATTGAATTTACTCGATGAAACAAGAATAAGAATTACATTATGCTTATCCCTCATCAATTAAATTGATGACCAAAGTATTTGGCATACTACTCATTCTCGATGAAAGGATTAAGAAAGACATAGCGCAAACTTGAGAAAATACTTCAACGATCCACCGATAGGATTGGAAAGAACGAATGAATTGATATGATGATGTATGAAGAGGAATCTTGAACAAACTGCCGTAAGAAATAAAACGAACAAAGAAAAGATAGCGAAATACTGGGAAGAATTAGAAAATGAACGAAGATACTTGAGAGAATTTAGATACGTGAGAACGAATAGATCACAGGTTGATTAGAGAATACTTGAATGATGCCCTGGTAAGATTTGGAGAACGAGAGCTGAAAGCTGGAATGAATAATTTTGAGATCATGGGCTCTAGAGAATCAAACTGAAAAGACCCCTTAATTGCTCCGGATGGGTGAAAAGAATTTTCTCAATCGAAAACAATTATGAGAGGATGGCAACAAGTTAGAACCACACATATTTGGAAGAACAAATAAGGATTTAAAAGTAACTCATCTTCGGTCTTCAAATGTTGAGAATGACGATGAGAAACACCACCATGAATTGTTGAGGCACTCCGGAATGAAAATTATAAAGGTTGAACCAACAATGAAAAGAATTTGAAAGATCTTGGAGAAAGACAGTTGACTGATGATAATTGATTCTTACGTCAACGTTTGAAAAGAATTTGGGAATCGCTCTAGGAAAAATTAGAAGAGTCAGGTAAGATCCTGGAAAAAGACATATGTGTTATGGGCCCACTCAAAAGATACACCGTTGAAAATTGAAAAGAGAGATTTCACCGGTTGAATTAAATGGCTAGAATGAGATAACATCCTCGAAAGAGCTTGGACGAATCGAGAAAGGAAAATTGAATCTTCTGATCTATCTTTGGCACTTCGGATATGAATAGCGAGATATGAGCGATTAAGAGGTGCACTAGTATGAGAAAGCATTGTGTAATGAGGAAAGTGTTAAGATTAACACCGATATCTTGAATTTAATCCACCGGAGAAGAAAAGAACAAAGAAAAATAGATTTGAAGCTCCATTAGTATCTTCCTGAGAATCACCGGATAAGAACATTGACGAAAAGAATGGAGAGACTTCCCATCAATAAAAAGGATACTTGATTAAGAAATCAGAGTCCTGGAAGAAAAAGGGTGGCAGGGCAGGAAAACAAAGACAACTTGGGACGGACGAAACAAACACTATTGAGAAAACTGAGATTGGATCTTGCAAACGGGAAAAATGGTAGGATCGTGTTGAAGAGAATCACACCGGTTGGGAAGAATTGACATGACAATCTCGATGATCATGAAGGATTAGAATCCACATAAAAATATGAGAACACCATTTAGGAAAGGTATGGAATAAACACTTGACATTGAAGCAACTCGATTTGGCTTGACAAAAACGAAACAAGGATTTGGCTTGCAGAATAAGCCAGAACGAATACATATGATAGAGATTTGCCCAATCCCATATCATGCATCTGTCGGAAAGATATTCTAGGAGCTACTTGAATTCCCACCAATAAACTCCTGAAACTTTCTAGTTATGCAATCAGGTGTTGGGGATATAGGGGAAGCATAATATCTCACCCAAACTAACAATCCCTACATCCAGCTTTATCCATCCTTCAACACATAACCAAGAAACCTTCGAAAATCATGTACCTCAACTTCGACAAGCATCTATTATACAAGTTATGTCAATACTCCCGAACTCCCGCCGCAGTACTGGGTGGCGTCAAGGTTATCTCACCAACAACTAAATAAAAGATATTTTCGATGTCGGTGAACTCAGGTATTCCTGAACTGCAACGATAAAATTGTGACGACAACACCTCGGAGCTCAACTCCCCGGGACACTGCCACAACACCTAATTGTCAGGAGGCACCAAGAACAATGTTCTCATCACAAGAACATATTGGAACGATTCCAAGATACCCGCGTGATCCTAAAAAAAAATTCGTGAAACTCGAGGAGAGAAAAGTCAAAACTTCTATGTCAAGAGGCTTCCTACCTCGTGAGCACTGTGTTTGATTTCCTTGAAGAGGAAAGGATGATGCAGCAAAGTAGCATAAGTATTTCCCTCAGTTTTTGAGAACCAAGGTATCAGTCCAGTAGGATGCTACGCGCGAGTCCCTCGTACCTGCACAAAACAAATAACTCCTCGCAACGAATGCGGTAAGGGGTTGTCAATCCCTACACGGTCACTTACGAGAGTGAGATCTGATAGATATGATAGAATAATATTTTTGGTATTTTTGTGATAAGGATGCAAAGTAAAATAAAAGCAATGTAAAAAGCAAAGGAAATAACTAAGTATTGGAAGATTAATATGATGAAGATAGACCCGGGGGCCATAGGTTTCACTAGTGGCTTCTCTCAAGAGCATAAGTATTTTACGGTGGGTGAACGAATTACTATTGAGCAATTGACAGAATTGAGCATAGTTATGAGAATATCTAGGTATGATCATGTATATAGGCATCACTGTAACATCCACAATGCGGCTATATCTCCCACGTGTGAGGGCATGACTTAGAGGCATAGCCGAATGGTAGGTATGTTGCAAGAGGCGTAATCTTTACACATCCCATGTACTGAACAAGAAAGGGGTAAAGAGTTGGCTTACAATCGCCACTTCACACAATACATGAATATAGCATTACATCATCCAGAATACAATCAAGGACCGACTACAAAACCAAAATAAAGAAAGACCACCCCTATTGCTAGGTCCCCGATCGCCCCAACGGGGCTCCACTACTGATCGATAGGAAACAAAACAACCCAACGAACACGATGTTCATCGAGCTCCCACTTGATCTCAGCTGCATCATCTGCACCGGTATCAACGGCACCTACAACTGGTTTTGGAAGTAATCTGTGAGTCAGGGGGACTCAGCAATCTCACACCCGCGAGATCAAGACTATTTAAGCTTAGGGGTAGGAAAGTGGCAATGAGGTGGAGCTGCAGCAACCACTAGAATATCTAGTGGCTAACATACGCAAATGAGAGCGAGAAGAGAAGCAAAGCACGGTCGTGAACTAGAAGTGATCCTCAAACTACTTACGTTCAAGCATAACTCCAACACCGTGTTCACTTCCCGAACTCCAGCGGAAAGAGACCATCACGGCTACACACGCGGTTGGTGTATTTTAATTAAGTTAAGTGTCAAGTTCTCTACAACCGGACATTAACAAATTCCCATCTTCCCATAACCGTAGGCACGACTTTCAAAAGTTTAAAACCCTGCAGCGGTGTCCCAACTTAGCCCATCACAAGCTCTCATGGTCAACGAAGGATATTCCTTCTCCCAGGACGACCCGATCAGACTCGGAATCCCGGTTACAAGACATTTCGACAATGGTAAAACAAGACCAGCAAGACTACCCGATGCGCCGACAATCCAGATAGGAGTCGCACGTATCTCGTTCTCAGGGCAACACCGGATGAGACTAGCTACGAGTAAAACCAATCCTCAGGTTTCCCCAAGGAGGCCCCGCAGGCAGCTCGGTTCGGACCAACACTTAGATAAACACTGGCCCCGGGGGGCTAAAATAAAGATGACCCTCGGGTTGGCCGACTCGAGGGAAGGGTAGGTGGTGGTGAGGCAAATGGTAAAACCAAGGTTGGGCCTTGCTGGAGGAGTTATATTCAAAGCGAACTATCAAGGGGTCCCCAGAACACCCAACCGTGTAAGGAACACAAAATCAAGGAACATAACACCGGTATAAAGGAAACTAGGGCGGCAAGAGTGGAACAAAACACCAGGCATAAGGCCGAGCCTTCCACCCATTACCAAGTATAAAGATGCATTAATTAATATAAGAGATATTGTGATATCCCAACATATCCATCTTCCAACATAGAACAAACTTCATCTTCACCTGCAACTAACAACGCTATAGGAGGGGCTGAGCAAAGCGGTAACATAGCCAAACAACGGTTTGCTAGGACAAGGTGGGTTAGAGGCTTGACCTGGCAATATGGGAGGCATGATATAGCAAGGGTAGGTATCACGGCATAGCAATAGAGCAAGCAACTAGCAAGCAAAGATAGAAGTGATTTCGAGGGTATGGTCATCTTGCGTGAGATCCTGCAAGGAAGAAGAACGAGTCCATGAAGAAGACAAACAGACGTAGTCGAAAGGATCCTCACAAACGCGACGTTGTCGGAACTAACCCGAAGAAGAAACACGGGAAAGAAGAAAACAACATAGTAAACAACCATCACATAAACATGTCATGATGCACAACCAAGTATGATGCATGTCCGGTTTAATGAGGCATGGCATGGCAAGATGCACAAACAATCTTACAAATTAAGTGGAGCTCAATATGCAACTCCGTTGCATATTGACGAAACACCACGTGACTTGTTTAGTTCTCTCTCGTTTAGGTACCCAATAATATTAAATGTTGGTTATCATGGCAAGAGGTGAAGCAAAAGAAAACTAACTACCTATGCAAGTTTAAATGAGGCCGGAACAACAAACAACAAATCCGTAAACTCCTCATGTGCATATATTAGGATTGGTCCTGTTCTACGCAAAACCATATTTTAGAGTTTTTATACATGCAAAGTAAAGTCACCATGTTAAACTAGGCATTTTTCTACCCCATTTACATATAAAGATTATTTAAATCCGAGCTACGGTTATTTAGTTATGAATTAAATCATTTTAGCATAACATTTAAGAAAAATTAGATAAAAAACATTTTAAACAGTTCAAACATGCATGAAAGTTTGATATTATGAATCTCGATGCAATTCTAAGCATTTTTAATATTTGAAGTTTTTACATATGATGCATGGTTATTAAGTTATTATATGCATGAAGAAGGAGGGGTTTTCTGCAAATCAGTAAACTCCTGGATAAAAAGATAAATCACTCCGTGGGAAAAAACATGAGTCGGGCCGAAACTGTGCAGAGGCCCAACAGGAGCAAGTGTTGGGGCTGCTCACCCAGTAGGCTTGGCCCAGATCTGAGGAGAGGGAGTAGCTGGCAGGGCGCGCTGGGCCGGCCTGCTGGGTTCGATCGGGGAAAGGTCAACGTGGTCGTCCTCTCTCTCGATGGAAGTAAAGGATGCAAAGCCATGGGGCTTGCAGGTGAGGCAGGGGTACTTGGCGGAGCCAGGCGACGAGAGGGAGGAGCGGTGGAGGCGCGATACGACTGGGACTCGCCAGAACCGCGAGCGGAGGCAGCGGGGCGGACCGGACTTGAGGAGGTCGTCGGCCATGGCATCAGGCGGAGCTAGCAGCAGGATTCCGACCGCGAGGTACGGACGAAGAAGACAAGGCGGCGCAGGACAGCCTCGGGTCTGGTCGGCGGTGGGGCCAAGGAGATGAGGCCGAGCGGAGGAGGAGAAGGCCGGGGCTTGAAGCCGGACGATGGAGGTCGAGGCCATCCATGGCGCGGCGGCGGGAGCTCCTGTGTAAAATAATGAGGGAGAGATTAGAGGAAGGAGGAGCAAGTGAAGAACAGAGCCAATAAGGGAGGCGCTCATCTACAGGCTCCTGCGAGATGCTGGTTTTGCGGAAGGCAGCTGGCTACGGCTAGAGGAAGGAGGAGGTCATTAGGCGGCGGTGGAGACGTTGGTGGTGGTGAGAGGATGGGGTCGAGGATGAAATCAAGGAGGGAGATGGTTGCAGGTGGTTGGTTCGATCGGATCTGGGAGGATCCCAAGGTGGGAGGCGAGTGGGTGGATGTCTGGCGGCGGGGACGAGACTGATGGGACAAACCTCCTAAAGATTAGGGTTGGACTAGTTTATATATACGCCTGCGGATTAGGTTAGTGGCTATCTCGTCCCGCCGATCAAAATCGGACAACCAGGAAAAATAGGCTAGGGAGTCCAAATAAGAAAACGGTGATGTTTTGTAGATGTTTGGGGATGATCCGAATCCAACGGTGACGACTGCCCGGGTCGGGTCCGGGGAAGTTTCGGACACGCACGCGAGGGGGTTTGTGCTCTGAGCAAAGAGGGGTTTTCGGACCGTGCGAACGCATCGGACGGTTCCAGGCACGAAGAGTGGTAGGCATGGGCCTAGGTGGACTGTGGAGAGAGGGTTGGTCTGAGAGAAGAGGGGAGAGATGCAGCCCGACACGGTTTCCGGAGACCGAAAACGTCCGACGAAAAGACCGGCTATACTGCCGCTATAGTTATCCATTGGGGCGTCAAACGGACTCCGAACGCAATGAAACTTGGCATGCGGCCTACTAACAACAAAACAACACAGCGCGTCAACTTTCATCCCATTCCGAGAACATTTTCAGGTCACTTATAAAATAAAATTTTGGACGTGCCGCGGGCGCGTGCAAGTGTGTCTGGGCTCAGAACGAACAACGGAAGGAACTGGGAGACCGGGATAGATGAAAGTTTTGAAAACATGATGATGCAATGCACATGATGACATGACAAGATGCAACACGTGAGCAAATGACATGGCAACGACGGCGAACAACTGGGAGACACCTGGCGCATCGGTCTCGGGGCATCACAACACTCGACCACTACGAGAGGATCTCGTCCCGAGATCTAGGATGGCACCGGAGAGAAATGGAAGAGAAAGAGAAGAGGTAAAACAAAGTTGCTTCTTTGACGAATGACTGAAACCAAAGAACCTTGCGAGGTTGAACAAAATCGAGAAAAGAATACAACGAAGGTGAACAAAGTCGAAAACACTCTATTAGAAAAGAGGAATAAAGAACATTGCGAAAAACCATGAGGTTGAAGGACAAGATATAAATTGAAACCACTCCTTTTAAAACAAGATAGAGAAGGATTAAAAACGATATAATTTGGACAGCACTCTGAATGAAAAGAAAAGGACTTGAATAAGAACTTGCCAAGATGAGAGGATACTTGATGAGATGAACAACATACTGCCTCCAGAACTATTGAAAGAATGGTACAAGGGGTAAGAAAGATTTCAGATGGCACTCCGGTTGAGAAGGGAGGCAAAACTTGATAAGATGAGAGAACTTGAATGTTGGAAACGACACTCCGGTTGAAAAGATAGACCAAGGAAAGAGCATGATATTGGCAAAACAAGATGATAGGACGAAGAGAGAAACATCACCAAGCCTCAGGAACAAATGAATGAAAAAAACTAGATAGTTGGATGGAAAAGAACGGAGAAGAAGAATGACAAGTCTCGTCAATAAAATTGAAAGATCATGCTTACGAAGAAAAGGTTGAACAGAGTTGTTGGATTATCAACAACGAAAGCATAAGCTTGATGTGGGCTAATGGAAGACATCTCAAAATTTTGAGGTGACAACCTGCCACTCACGGGAAAAGATTGAATTGACATCGACAAGGAGATGAGAATCTTATTTTACTGGGAGGGTAAATGAAGAACTTTGGTCATTTATGTGCACCATAATTAGCGACAATCCTTAGGGAAAGCTTGAGGTGAAATATAACTCAAGATAACTCCACATAAGAGATTGATGGGTTGCAAGGATCTCATGACCAAATTGAAAAACATGGGTTTAAAATATCCCATTCTTTGTGAATGACGAATGATATATTACCACCTCAAAAGATAAGTGAGAACAAATGCACTTCGGATGGCAAGATGAAGAATGCTTGAGCTCCTCCAACAAAATCTTGCAGAACACTTCGAGAAGGAATTAAATCCTTGATGAACCTCCATGAAGAAACTCTCGAATAACTCCGGTGGTCACAATGAAAGGAATCTTGAATGGAATAAGATGAATCCTTGCATTGATTAGATGGAGCTTCGTGATGATATAACCGAGAAAATTTGGAACTCCGAGAAAAAAAAGATGAACAACTTGAAACTGAGAATCTCCTCATCCTGGACAAACTCCAAAGGAAGGTATTACTCACTTGGGTGAAAGAAGAATAAGAATTGTGTTATGCGCATCCTTCACTAATTTAAATTGATGATGAGCAACGGATTTGACATACTACTTATTGTTCTTGAAAAGATTGAAGAGAGATATAGAGCAAACTTTGGAAAATCTTCAATGAACCACCGGTAGGATTGGAAAGAGCGAATGAAATGATATGATAATGAAGGAAGGGAAATCTTGAACGAACCATTGTAAGAATTGAAAAGCGATTGAAGTAAAGGGATGAATCACCGGTAAGATTTCGAGAACGAGAGCTGAAAGCTGAGAATGAATAAATCTTCCGAACTGATGGCCTTCGGAGAATCAAACTGAAAAGACTCCAAAAATGCTCTAGATGGGTGAAAAGAATTCTCATAATCGAAAACAATTATGAGAGGATGGCATCAAGCTATAACCATGAATCTTGAAGAGAATGGAGCAAGATTTAAGAGAAACTCTTCTCCGGTGTTCAAAATCTGAGAATGACGACGAGAAACACCACCATGAATTGTTGAGGTACTCTGGAATGAAAATTAGAAAGGTTGAACCAATGATGAAAAGAATGTGAAAGATCTTGGAGAATGCATTTGACTGATGATAACTCATTCTTACGTCAAACTTGGAAAAGAATTTGAGAGTAACTCCGGAAAAATAAAAGAGTCAGGTAAGATCCTGGAAAAAAACCTGTGGGTTAGGGCCCACTCAAAAGATACATCGTTGAACGATTACTTGAAAGGGAGATTGCGCCGGTTGAATAAAATGGCTTGAATGAGAAAAAACCTCGAAAAGTAGCTTGGATTGATTAAGAATAGAAGCACTAACCTTCTGAGATATCTTCAGCACTCCAGATTACATGAATAGCAAGAGGTGGATGATTAAGAAGTGCACCGACAAGAGAAAGCATTTGAAACGAGGAAAAATATATGATCGACACTGAAATCTTGGATTGAATCCATCGGAGAAGAAAAGAGAACTAAGAATGATGAACTTTTGGAGCATCTTCATGAGAACCACTAGGTAAGAACACTGACAGAAAAGAATGAAGAGACTTCACATGAATAAAATGGATATTTGATTAAGAAACCTGAGCCCTTGAAGAAAAAGGGTGGGACGGTTGGAAAACAAAAACAATTTGGGGACGGACGAAACAAACACCGTTGAGAATACTTAGAGTTGATCTTGCGAATGTTGACAAGATTCGATCCACCTGAAGAGGAGCACACCGGTTGAAAAAAATTGAAATGACAAACTCAATGATCGAGAGGGATTAGTATTCACATAGGAATATGAGAACACCACTTAGGAAAAGGCATGGAATAAACACTTGACATTGAAGCAACTCGAATACCACGACCCAAAACAAAACAAAGGATTGGCTTGCAGAATAAGCCGGAACAAACATATGATAGAGATTTTCTCCGAAGTTTTCATGGTGGGGCCCACACGGGCTCGATCGTACAGCACCATCATGGACAAGGCAGTGCACATGACATACGAAGCATCCCCGAGTCAGCATAGCCAAGGACTCTTTAAGACACAACGACACCACTGTAAAACCAACCGTGGATAGGCGGACCACTAGACGTCGAACCCCAATTTCATATCATACATCTGTCGGAAAGATGTCCTAGGAGCTACTTGAATTCCCACTTATAAACTCCCAGAACTTTCTGGTTATGCAATCAGGTGTTGGGGATACAGGGGAAGCATAATATCTCACCCAAAACTAGCAAATCCTACATCCAGCTGTATCCATCCTTCAACACATAACAAAGAAACCTTCGGAAATCATTTACCTCAACCTTCGAAAAGCATCCGTTATATGAGTTATGGCAATACTCCCGAACTCCCGCCCCAGTACTGGGTGGCATCGAGGTTATCTCACCAACAACTCCATAAAGGAGATTTTCGATGTCGGCGAACTCAGGTATGCCAGAATTGCAACGATAAAATTGTGACGACAACACCTCGGAGCTCAACTCCCCGGGACACTGCCACAACCCCTAAATGTCAGGAGGCACCAAGAACAATGTTCTCGTCACAAAACCATCAGAACGATTCCAAGAGACCCGCGTGATCCTAAATTTTTTTTTAGTGAAATTTGAGAAGAGAAGAGTCAAAACTCTACGTAAGGAGGCCTCACCAGAGGGACGAAGGGACTGAGGAGTAAAAAATTCCTACTCTCTGGTATATATAATCCTATAAGACTCAAAACATTTTTTCTAGACTCAACAACGCCAGCGATTCGATCAAGAAGGGGGCTCCTAAGTCGGGGAAGGCTCTGATTACCAACTGGGAACACCAACAATGCGGCTATATCTCCCACGTGTCGGGGCACGACTTAGAGGCATAGCCGCATGGTAGGCATGTCGCAAGAGGGGTAATCTTCACACATCCCATGTACTGAACAAGATAGGGGTAAAGAGTTGGCTTACAATCGCCACTTCACACAATACATGAATGTAGCATTACATCATCTAGAATACAATCAAGGTCCGACTATGGAACCAAAATAAAGAAAGACCACCCCTATTGCTAGGTCCACGATCGCCCCAACTTGGCTCCACTTCTGATCAAAAGGAAAGAAAACAACCCAACGAACACGATCTTCATCAAGCTCCCACTTGAGCTCAGCTGCATCATCTGCACCGGTATCAACGGCACCTACAACTGGTTTTGGAAGTAATCTGTGAGTCACGGGGACTCAGCAATCTCACACCCGCGATCAAGACTATTTAAGCTTAGGGGAAGGAAAGGGGTACTGAGGTGGAGCTGCAGCAAGCACTAGCATATGTAGTTGCTAACTTACGCAAATGAGAGCGAGAAGAGAAGCAAAGCACGGTCGTGAACTAGAAGTGATCATGAAACTACTTACGTTCAAGCATAACTCCAACACCGTGTTCACTTCCCGAACTCCGCCGAAAAGAGACTATCACGGCTACACACGCGGTTGGTGTATTTTAATTAAGTAATTGTCATGTTCTCTACAACCGGACATTAACAAATTCCCATTTGCCCATAACCGCGGGCACGACTTTTGAAAGTTCAAAACCCTGCAGGGGTGTCCCAACTTAGCCCATCACAAGCTCTCACGGTCAACGAAGGATATTCCTTCTCCCAAGACGACCCGATCAGACTCGAAATCCCGGTTACAAGACATTTCGACAATGGTGAAACAAGACCAGAAAGACCACCTGATGTGCCGACAATCCCGATAGGAGTCGCATGTATCTCGTTCTCAGGGCAACACCGGATGAGACTAGCTACGAGTAAAACCAAACCTCAAGTTTTCCCGAAGTGGCCCCGCAGGAAGCTCTACTCGGACTAACACTTAGACAAGCACTGGCCCGGGGGGGCTAAAATAAAGGTGACCCTCGGGTTGGGCGACCCGAGTGAATGGTAGGTGGTGGTGAGGCAAATGGTAAAACCAAGGTTGGGCCTTGCTGGAGGAGTTATATTCAAAGTGAACTGTCAAGGGGTCCCCATAACACCCAACCGTGTAAGGAACACAAAATCAAGGAACATAACACCGGTTTGACGGAAACTAGGGCGGCAAGAGTGGAATGAAACAGCAGGCATAAGGCTGAGCCTTCCACCCTTTACCAAGTATATAGATGCATTAATTAATATAAGAGATATTGTGATATCCCAACATATCCATGTTCCAACATAGAACAAACTTCATCTTCACCTGCAAATAACAACGCTATAAGAGGGGCTGAGCAAAGCGGTAACATAGCCAAACAACGGTTTGCTAGGACAAGGTGGGTTAGAGGCTTGAAATGGCAATATGGGAGGCATGATATAGCAAGTGGTAGGTATCGTGACATAGCAATAGAGCGAGCAACTAGCAAGCAAAGATAGAAGTGATTTCGAGGGTATGGTCATCTTGCCTGTGATCTCGCAAGGAAGAAGAACGATTCCATGAAGAAGACAAACAGATGTAGTCGAACGGATCCTCACAAACGCAACGTTATCGGAACTAACCCGAAGAAGCAACACCGGAAAGAAGCAAACAACATAGTAAACAACCATCACATAAACATGTCATGATGCACAACCAAGTATGATCCATGTCCGTTTTAATGATGCACGTCATGGCAATATGCACAAACAATCTTACAAATTAAGTGGAGCTCAATATGCAACTACATTGCATATTGACGAAACACCACGTGACTTGTTTAGTTCTCTCTCATTTAGGTACCCAACAATATTAAATGTTGGTTAGCATGGCAAGAGGTGAAGCAAAAGAAAACTACCTGTCTAGGCAAGTTTAAATGAGGCTGGAACAACAAACAACAAATCCGGAACTCCTCATGTGCATATCTTAGGATTGGTCCTGTTCTACGCTAAACCATATATTAGAGTTGTTAAACATGCAAAGTAAAGCCACCATGTTAAACTAGGCATTTTTCTACCCCATTTACAAATAAAGATTATTTTAATCCGAGCTACGGTTATTTAGTTATGAATTAAATCATTTTAGCATGGCATTTAAGCAAAATTAGATAAACAACATTTTAAACAGTTCAAACATGCATGAAAGTTTGATATTATGAATCTAGATGCAATTCTAAGCATTTTTCATATTGGAAGTTTTTACATATGATGCGTGGTTATTAAGTTATTATATGCATGAAGAAGGAGGGGTTTTCTGCAAATCGGTAAACTCCTCGATAAAAAGATAAATCACTCCATGGGAAAAAACATGAGTCGGGCTGAAACTCTGCAAAGGCCCAACAGGAGCAGGCACTGGGGCTGCTCACCCAGCGGGCTTGGCCCAGATCTGAGGAGAGGAAGTGGCCGGCAGGGCGCGCTGGGCCGGCCAGCTGGGTTCGATCGGGGAAAGGTCAACGTGGTCGTCCTCTCTCTCGGTGGAAGCAGAGGACGCAGCGCCATGGGGCTTGTAGGCGAGGCAGGAGTACTTGGCAGCGCCAGGCGACGACAGGGAGGAGCGGAGGCGGCATGATACGACTAGGACTCACCGGAACCGCGGGCGGAGGCGGCGGGGCAGACCGGACTTGAGGAGATCGTCGGCCATGGCGTCAGGCGGAGCTAGCAGTAGGATTCCGACGGTGAGGTACGGACAAAGAACACAAGGCGACACAGGACAGCCGCGGGTCTGGTCGGCGGTGGGGCCAAGGAGATGAGGCCGAGCGGAGGAGGAGAAGGCCGGGGCTTGAAGCGGGACGATGGAGGTCGAGGCCATCCATGGAGCAACGGCGGGAGCTCCTGTTAAAAATAACGAGGGAGAGAGATTAGAGGAAGGGAGCAAGCGAAGAACATAGCCAATAAGGGAGGCGCTCATCTGCAGGCTCCTGCGAGATGCTGGTTCTGCGGAAGGCAGCTGGCTACGGCCAGACGAAGGAGCAAGTCATTGGTAGGCTGTGGAGACGTTGGTGGTGGTGAGAGGATGGGGTCGAGGATGAAACAAGGAGGGAGATGGTTGCAGGTGGTTAGTTCGATCGGATCTGGGAGGATCCCAAGGTGGGAGGCGAGTGGGTGGATGTCTCGCGGCGGGGACGAGACTGATGGGACAAACCACCTAAAGATTAGGGTTGGACTAGTTTATATATATGCCTGCGGATTTGGTTAGGGGCTATCTCGTCCCTCCAACGGTGATGTTTTGCAGATGTTTGGGGATGATCTGAATCCAACGGTGACGACTGCCCGGGTCAGGTCCGGGGATGTTTCGGACACGCACGCGAGGGGGTTTGTGCTCTGAGCAAAGAGGGGTTTTCGGACCGTGCTAATGCATCGGACGTCTCCGGGCACGAAGAGGGGTAGGCATGGACCTAGGTGGACTGTGGAGAGAGGGTTGGTCTGAGAGAAGAGGGGAGAGATGCAGCCCGACACGGTTTCCGGAGACCGAAAACGTCCGACGAAAAGACCGGCTATACTGCCGCTATAGTTATCCGTTGGGGCGTCAAACGGACTCCGAACGCGATGAAACTTGGCATGCGGCCTACTGACAACAAAACAACACCGCGCGTCAACTTTCATCCCATTCTGAGAACATTTTCCGGCCACTTATTAAATAATATTTCGGACGTGCCGCGGGCGCGTGCAAGTGTGTCTGGGCTCAGAAAGGACAACGAAAGGAACTGGGAGACCGGGACAGATGCAAGTTTTGAAAACATGATGATGCAATGCACATGATGACATGACAAGATGCAAAACGTGAGCAAATCACATGGCAACGACGACGAACAACTAGGAGACACTTGGCGCATCGGTCTCGGGGCGTCACAATCACGTCCGAGACAAGTAGACCGACTCCTGCCTGCATCTACTACTATAACTCCACTCATCATCTGCTCTCCAGCATGCATCTAGAGTATTAAGTTCATGAAAACATAGTAACGCCTTAAGCAAGATGACATGATGTAGAGGGATAAATTCATGCAATATGATAAAAACCCCATCTTGTTATCCTCGATGGCAACAATACAATACATGCCTTGCTGCCCCTACTGTCACTGGGAAAGGACACCGCAAGATTGAACCCAAACTAAGCACTTCTCCCATTGCAAGAAATATCAATCTAGTAGGGCAAACCAAAATGATAATTCAAAGAGACTTGCAAAGATAACAAATCATACATAAAAGAATTCAGAGAAGATTCATATATTGTTCATAGATAATCTTGATCATAAACCGACAATTCATCGGTCTCAACAAACACACCGCAAAAGAAGATTACATCGAATAGATCTCCACAAGAGAGGGTGAGAACATTGTATTGAGATCCAAAAAGAGAGAAGAAGCCATCTAGCTAATAACTATGGTCCCGAAGGTCTGAGGTAAACTACTCACACTTCATCGGAGAGGCTATGGTGTTGATGTAGAAGCCCTCCGTGATGGAGGCCCCCTCCGGCGGAGCTCCGGAACAGGCCCTAAGATGGGATGTCATGGATACAGAAAGTTGCGGTGGTGGAATTAGGGTTTTGGCTCTGTATCTGATCGTTGGTGGGCACATAGGTATAAATATAGGAGGAAGGAGTACGTCGGTGGAGCAACAGGGGGCCCATGAGGGTGGAGGGCGCGCCTGGGGGGGGGGTAGGCGCAGCCCCCTACCTCGTGGCTTCTTCCTTTAGTTCTTGACGTAGGGTCAAAGTCTCCTGGATCTTGTTCGTTCCAAAAATCACGGTCCCGAAGGTTTCATTCTGTGTGGACTCCGTTTGATATTCCTTTTATTCGAAACCCTAAAATAGGCAAAAAAGAAGCAATTCTGGGCTGGCCCTCCGGTTAATAGGTTAGTCCCAAAAATAATATAAAAGTGGATAATAAAGCCCAATAATGTCCAAAACAGTAGATAATATAGCATGGAGCAATCAAAAATTATAGATACGTTGGAGACTTATCAAGCATCCCCAAGCTTAATTCATTCTCATCCTCGAGTAGGTAAATGATAAAAAATATAATTTTTGATGCGGAGTGCTACTTGGCATAATTTGAATGTAATTCTTCTTAATTGTGGTATGAATATTCAGATTCGAAAGATTCAAGATAAAAGTTCATATTGACATAAAAATAATAATACTTGAAGCATACTAACTAAGCAATTATGTCTTCTCAAAATAACATGGCCAAAGAAAGTTCATCCCTACAAAATCATATAGTTTAGTCATGCTCCATTTTCGTCACACAAGAATGCTCTCATCATGCACAACCCCGATGACAAGCCAAGCAATTGTTTCATACTTTAGTAATCTCAAACCTATAAACTTTCACGCAATATATGAGCGCGAGCCATGGACATAGCACTATGGGTGGAATAGAATATGATGGGGGTTATGTGGAGAAGACAAAAAGGAGAAAGTCTCACATCAACGAGGCTAATCAATGGGCTATGGAGATGCCCATCGATTGATGTTAATGCAAGGAGTAGGGATTGCCATGCAACGGATGCACTAGAGCTATAAATGTATGAAAGCTCAACAAAAGAAACTAAGTGGGTGTGCATCCAACTTGCTTGCTCACGAAGACCTAGGGCACTTGAGGAGGCCCATTGTTGGAATATACAAGCCAAGATCTATAATGAAAGATTCCCACTAGTATATGAAAGTGACTAAAACAAAAGACTCTCTATCATGAAGATTATGGTGCTACTTTGAAGCACGAGTGTGGCAAAGGATAGTAGCATTGTCCCCCTTTTTTTGGGCCTTCTCTTTTTTATGGCCTTTATTTTTTTTTGATTCATCACTTGGGACAATGCTCTAGAAAATGATGATCATCACCCTTCTATAAATTTAGAACTCAATAATTACAACTCGATGCTAGAACAAAAGATGACTCTATATGAATGCCTCCGGCGGTGTACTGGAATGCAATGAACCAAGATTGACATGTATGAAATAATTGTGAACGGTGGCTTTGCCACAAATACTATGTCAACTACATGATCATGCTAAGCAATATGACAATGATGAATGTGTCATGATAGACGGAATGGTGGAAAGTTGCATGGCAATATATCTCGGAATGTCTATGGAAATGCCATAATAGGTAGGTATGGTGGCTGTTTTGAGGAAGATATAAGGAGGTTTATGTGTGAAAGAGCGTATCATATCACGGGGTTTGCATGCACCGACGAAGTTTGCACCAACTCTCAATGTGAGAAAGGGTAATGCATGGTACCGAAGAGGCTAGCAATGATGGAAGGGTGAGAGTGTGTATAATCCATGGACTCAACATTAGTCATAAAGAACTCACATACTTATTGCAAAAATCTACAAGTCATCAAAAACCAAACACTACGCGCATGCTCCTAGGGGGATAGATTGGTAGGAAAAGACCATCGCTTGACCCCGACTGCCACTCATAAGGAGGACAATCAAAGAACACCTCAAGTTTCAAATTTGTTACATAACATTTACCATACATGCATGATACAGGACTTGCAAACTTCAACAAAAGCATTTCTCAAATTCACAACTACTCAACTAGCACGACTTTGATATTATTACCTCCATATCTCAAAACAATCATCAAGCATCAAACTTCTCTTAGTATTCAAAACACTCATAAGAAAAAAAATTACTAATCTTGAATACCTAGCATATTAGGATTATTTAAGCAAATTACCATGCTATTTAAGACTCTCAAAATAATCTAAGTGAAGCATGAGAGATCAATAGTTTCTATAAAACAAATCCACCACCATGCTCTAAAAGATATAAGTGAAGTACTAGAGCAAAACTATATAACTCAAAATATATAAGTGAAGCACATAGAGTATTCTAACAAATTCCAAACCTTGTATGGCTCTCTCAAAAGGTGTGTACAGTAAGAATTATTGTGGTAAACTAAAAAGAAAAGACTCAAATCATACAAGATGCTCCAAGAAAAACACATATCATGTGGTGAATAAAAACATAGCTCCAAGTAAAGTTACCGATAGAAGTAGACGAAAGAGGGGATGCCTTCCGGGGCATCCCCAAGCTTTGGCTTTTAGGTGTCCTTAGATTACCTGGGGGTTCCATGGGTGTCCCCAAGCTTAGGCTCTTGCCACTCCTTGTTCCATAATCCATCAAATCTTTACCCAAAACTTGAAAACTTCACAACACAAAACTTAAAGTAGAAAATATCATGAGCTCCGTTAGCGAAAGAAAACAAAAGACCACTTCAAGGTACTATAATGAACTCATTCTTTATTTATATTGGTGTTAAACCTACTGTATTCTAACTTATCTATGGTTTATAAACTATTTTACTAGCCATAGATTCATCAAAATAAGCAAACAACACACGGAAAACAGAATCTGTCAAAAACAGAACTGTCTGTAGTAATCTGTAGCTAGCTCAAGATCTGGAACCCCACAAATTCTAAAATAAATACCTGGACGTGAGGAATTTATCTATTAATAATCTTCAAAAAGAATTAACTAAATATCACTCTCCAAATAAAAATGGCAGAAGCTCTCATGAGCGCTAAAGTTTCTTCTTTTTACAGCAAGATATCAAGACTTTCCCCAAGTCTTCCCAACGGTTCTACTTGGCACAAACACTAATTAAACACAAAAAACACAAACAAAACAGAGGCTATATTAATTATTTATTACTAAACAGGAGCAAAAAGCAAGGAATAAAAATAAAATTGGGTTGCCTCCCAACAAGCGCTATCGTTTAACGCCCCTAGCTAGGCATAAAAAGCAAGGATAGATCTAGGCATTGCCGTCTTTGGTAGGTAATTCTTCAATAAGGCATCTACAATCCTTAGGAACATACATAAGATTGGCAATTTTAGTGGGAGGACTTGGAGTATTCTTTACGGCAGAAAAAGCGGTTCCCAAGTTGGTAATAATACCCTCAAGTTTATCGATTCAAGTGGAATCACGATTTATTCTTTCATTAACTATAGGTTCCTTCTCTTTAATTTTTTTCAAAGTTACTCCTACTTTAGATCCATATTGGGTCATTTGGTTGTGGATATTTTTATCTAAATTTTCAATTAACTCTACTGTAGCAACCTTATTCTCAATAATTTCAAGTCTTTGCATTACATGCTCCAAAGTTAACATAGTTCCCTTAACCAAAAGAGGTGGTGA
Source organism: Triticum urartu (assembly GCF_003073215.2). NCBI lineage: Eukaryota > Viridiplantae > Streptophyta > Magnoliopsida > Poales > Poaceae > Triticum > Triticum urartu. Next base: position 349,486,052 of record NC_053023.1, read on the forward strand.
GCCAAACAAATCTATCCTAGCATTATAAGAATCAAAAGTATGGCTACCCAAGAAGTTCCCTCTGGTAATGGTATCAAGGATATATCTGTGCCAAGGAGTAGAGCCTACATAAAAATTGCGAAGAAGAACGGAAGTAGATTGCTGTCTAGTAGATCTATTTTGAGCATCGCAAATTCTATACCAAGCGTCTTTTAGATTTCCTCCCTCCCTTTGCTTAAAATTTAGAATTTCATTCTCGGGAGACAACGGAGAAGAAAGAGGACTCGCCATGGCGACAAGAAAACAGTAAAGAGGCGAACAGAAAAGAGAGGGAGGATAGAGAGAGAGAGGGCGAATAAAATGGCAAGGGTGAAGTGGGGGAGAGGAAAACGAGAGGCAAATGGCAAATAATGTAATGCGGGAGATAAGGGTTGTGATGGGTACTTGGTATGTTGACTTTTGCGTAGACTCCCTGGCAACGGCGCCAGAAATTCTTCTTGCTACCTCTTGAGCATTGCGTTGGATTTCCTTGAAGAGGAAAGGATGATGCAGCAAAGTAGCGTAAGTATTTCCCTCAGTTTTTGACAACCAAGGTATCAATCCAGTAGGAGGCTACGCGTGAGTCCCTCATACCTGCACAAAACAAATAGCTCCTCGCAACCAACGCGATAAGGGGTTGTCAATCCCTTCACGGTCACTTACGAGAGTGAGATCTGATAGATATGATATAATAATATTTTTGGTATTTTTGTGATAGGGATGCAAAGTAAAATAAAAGAAAAGGAAATAACTAAGTATTGGAAGATTAATATGATGAAGATAGACCCGAGGGCCATAGGTTTCACTAGTGGCTTCTCTCAAGAGCATAAGTATTTTACGATGGGTGAACGAATTACTGTTGAGCATAGTTATGAGAATATCTAGGTATGGTCATGTATATAGGCATCACGTCCGAGACAAGTAGACCGACTCCTGCCTACATCTACTACTATTACTCCACTCATCGACCGCTATCCAGCATAGATCTAGAGTATTAAGTTCATGAAAACAGAGTAATGCCTTAATCAAGATGACATGATGTAGAGGGATAAATTCATGCAATATGATATAAAACCCCATCTTGTTATCCTCGATGGCAACAATACAATACGTGCCTTGCTGCCCCTACTGTCACTGGGAAAGGACACCGCAAGATTGAACCCAAAGCTAAGCACTTCTCCCATTGCAAGAAAGATCAATCTAGTATGCCAAACTAAATTGATAATTCAAAGAGACTTGCAAAGATAACCAATCATACATAAAAGAATTCAGAGAAGTTTCAAATATTGTTCATAGATAATCTTGATCATAAACCCATAATTCATCGGTCTCAACAAACACACCGCAAAAAGAAGATTACATCGAATAAATCTCCACAAGAGAGGGGGAGAACATTGTATTGAGATCCAAAAAGAGAGAAGAAGCCATCTAGCTAATAACTATGGACCTGAAGTTCTGAGGTAAACTACTCACACTTCATCGGAGAGGCTATGGTGTTGATGTAGAAGCCCTCCGTGATGGATGCCCCCTCCGGCGGAGCTCCGGAACAGGCCCCAACATTGGATCTCCTCGATAGAGGAAGTTGCGGCGTTGGAATTAGGGTTTTGGCTCCAGATCTGATCGTTTGGGGGTACGTAGGTATATATAGGAGGAAGGAGTACGTCGATGGAGCAACAGGGGGCCCACGAGGGTGGAGGGCGCGCCTGGGGGGGGGGGGTAGGCGTGCCCCCCTACCTCGTGGCTTCCTCCTTTATTTCTTGACGTAGGGTCCAAGTCTCCTCTTTCTTGTTCGTTCCAAAAATCATGTTCCCGAAGGTTTCATTCCGTTTGGACTCCATTTGATATTCCTTCTCTTCGAAACCCTAAAATAGGCAAAAAACAACAATTCTGGGCTGGGCCTCCGGTTAATAGGTTAGTCCCAAAAATAATATCAAAGTGGATAATAAAGCCCAATAATGTCCAAAACAGTAGATAATATAGCATGGAGCAATAAAAAATTATAGATACGTTGGAGACGTATCAAGGCCTCACTAGAGCGGCGAAGGGACAGACGAGTAAAATGAATCCTACTCTCCGATATATACAATCGTAAGACTCAAAACATTTTGTTCTACACTCAACAACGTCAGTGATTCAATAAAGTAGGGGGCTCCTAAGTCGGGGATGGCTCTGGTACCAACTTATAACAAGGTGATTTTGTATATGCAGCTATATCTCCCACGTCTCGAGACACGACTTAGAGGCATAACCGCATGGTGATTTTGTCGCAAGAGGGGTAATCTTCACACAATCCCATGTAATGAATAAGAAAGGGATAAAGAGTTGGCTTACAATCGCCACTTCACACAAATAACAAGTTAAACATACATAATCCAAAGTACAATCAAGGTCTGACTATAGAACAAAAATAAAAGAAGACAACCCCAAATGCTAGATCCCCGATCGTCCCAACTGGGCTCCTCTACTGATCAACTAGAAAAGACACAAAATAACGATCAAGATCTTCATCGAGCTCACACTTTAGCTCGGTTGCGTCACCTGCACTGGTATCATCTGCACCTGCAACTGTTTGGAAGTATCTGTGAGTCACGAGGACTCAGCAATCTTACACCCGCGAGATCAAGACTATTTAAGCTTATGTGTAGGATAAGGTAATGAGGTGGAGCTGCAGCAAGCACTAAGCATATATGGTGGCTAACATACGCAAATAAGAGCGGGAAGAGAAGCAACGCGACGGTCAAGAAGCTAGAAGTGATCCTGAAACTACTTATGTTCAAGCATAACACAAGACCGTGTTCACTTCCCGGACTCCGCCGAAAAGAGACCATCACGGCTACACACACGGTTGATGCATTTTAATTAAGTCAAGTTTCAAGTTCTCTACAACCGGACATTAACAAATTTCCATCTGCCACATAACCGTGGGTATGGCTCTCGAAAGTTTATACCCTGCAGGGGTGTCCCAACTTAGCCCATCACAAGCTCTCACGGTCAACGAAGGATATTCCTTCTCCCGGAAATACCCGATCAGTCTCGGAATCCCGGTTACAAGACATTTCGACAATGGTAAAACAAGACCAGCAAAGCCGTCCGAATGTGCCGACAAATCCCGATAGGAGCTGCACATATCTCGTTCTCAGGGCACACCGGATAGGTCAAGCTACGAGTAAAACCAGGCCTCAAGTTTCCTCAAGGTGGCCCCACAGGCTGCCCGGTTCGGACCGACACTTAGAGAAGCACTAGCTCCGGGGGGGGGGGGGGTTAAAACAAAGATGACCCTCGGGAACGTGACTCCCAAGGGAAGAGTAATAGGTGGTGGTGGCAAATGTTAAAACCAAGGTTGGGCCTTGCTAGAGGAGTTTTATTCGAAGCAAACTGTCATGGGGTTCCCATAACATCCAACCGCGTAAGGAACGCAAAATCAAGGAACATAGCACCGGTATGACGGAAACTAGGGCGGCAAGAGTGGAACAAAACAACAGGCATAAGGCCGAGCCTTCCACCCTTTACCAAGTATATAGATGCATTAATTAAATAAGAGATATTGTGATACCCCAACATATCGATGTTCCAACATGGAACAAACTTCAACGTCACCTGCAAGTAGCAATGCTATAAGAGGGGCTGAGCAAAAGCGGTAACATAGGCAAACAACGGTTTGCTAGGATGGTTGAAAACGTTTAGAGGCTATCATGGCAATTTGGGGGGCTTGATAAACAAGTGGTAGGTAGCGGGAAATTGTGATAGAGCAAACAACTAGCAAGCAAAGATTGAACTGATATCGAGGGTATGGTCATCCTGCTTGAGATCCCGCAAGGAAGAAGAACGAGTCCAAGAAGTAGACGACCCAACTTAGTCGAAAGAATCCTCACAACTCTGGAACGAAACCGAAGCTAACGAGAGAAGCAACCCGGAAAGAAGCAAGCAACATAGTAAACAACCATCAGATAAACATGGCGTGATGCACAACCAAGTATGATGCATGTCCGGTTTAAAGAGGCATGGCATGGCAAGGCAAAGTGCAATAAACAATACTACAAGTTAGGTGGAGCTCAATATGCAACGAGTTGCATATTGACGAAACACCACATGACTTATTTATTTCACTTCCGGTTAGGTACTCAACAATGTTAAATGTTGTTAAACATGCAACAGGTGAAGTATATGAAAACTACCTATCTAGACAAGATTAAATGAGTCCGGATATAACAAACAACAAATGCGGAAAATCCCCATGTGCATGTTTTGAATTTGGTACTGTTCTACCCTAAACCTTATTTTAGAGTTGCTAAACATGCAAGATGAGTGCACCATGTTAAACTATGAATTTCCACCCCATTTACTTATAAAGTTTATTAAGTTTGGAGCTACAGTTATTTAGCATGTCATTTATCTATACCTACTAATAAAGGAAGGTGCGTTTCACCAATTTTTTCATCCGTTCACCACCGAAAGAATTTTTTTCTACCCGAGGTGGTACTAAATTCTAATGCCCTTGTCCGCTAGAAAAATAATTTTCATACATGGGCCGCGCGCTGTGGCCCAGCGAAGCCAGCCCACCTAATTTTTAGCTCACGCAGCTAGGAAATTCTATTTTCCGCAAAGGGCAAGAAATAGTCATAGTTTTGCATAGGACAACATATAATGTGTTGGCCCATTTTTCCAATTTTTTATGTGTTTTACTTCTATTTTTATTCTCCTTTCCCTATCTCTTTTTTCCTGTCCAAGTTTATTTTCCTTTCAGAATTTATGCAAAATAATGCAAACAACTATTTTAAATATTTTATCATGGATGAAAGTTGAATATTGTGAAACTAGATAAATTTCTAAGCATTTTACTTATATAGTTTGTCTAATTTGGATGCATGCATATTTAGTTATTAATAATACAAAACAGTGGCATTTCCTGTAAATATGCATGCGCTGGAAAATGCTAAAATCACAAACCAGAAAAAAAACACATACGCGGGCCAGAAGCAATACGATGCAGCGACCCGAGAGTGAATGAGGCCCAAGTGGCTGTGTGTGCACTATTGGAAGGAAAAAAACAATACACAGGGGGAAAAGGAATTCAGGCTCCATGTGATTTGATCCCAGGACCTCTCGGTATGCAGAGAAGTCGCTAACCACTGCGCTGGATGTGCGCTTGTGAAATGCAGTGCGCCTGACTCTTCTTGAGTCAAAAGTTGAACACCGAACCTTTGGCCATGGCTGCACAGAGATCAATGGAGCTGGCGCTGACGACTTGGAGGCGGTGGCTCATGATGTAGAGCACCGGCGGGCCTGCGGGAATGGTGTATGGATGCGTGCGTGCGGAGCAGCTACAGGAGATTGGCTCGAGCACGAGGCCCTGCTCATCTCGGGCGCAGCATGACATGGCGATGCGGCGGCGGCAAGGGTTGGGCAGATTGGAATGGCTTGCGGGCGAGCCGATATGCTGCGGTGCATTCGTTCAGCGGCGTGAGGGATGCAAGTGCGATGAGCGCGGTGTGGACGCTCCCTTGCACGCATGTGCGTAGGCCGAGCTGCTACTCCTGTCCGTCATGGCCGTGGCCTCGGTCAAGAGCGAAACGAAGGCTACGGGATGGGTTCAAGCCAGGGAAGAATCGGGGAGGAGCGGCTGCTCACCATGGGCTCGAGCAACACGATGAGGGGGGCGTAGACGATGGAGGGATGATAGGGCTCGCTGAACTTGGCGTTACTCTAGACCATCAAGAAGACGAAGCGGAGGAAGAGGAAGTCGAGGAACTTGTCGTCTCCGGCCTTGGATCACCATGGAACGGGGTCATAGAGGTGCCGCAAAGGTCCGCGAGGAAGGAGGGGAACCGGCGGGGCGGGCTACGCCGGAGAAGGGCTCCGGCTCGTCCCGGGCATGGCATCAGGAGGTGAGGCAGTAGGTCCCGTGGGTGCCTCTTGCGGCAACGGCGGAGAAGAGGGAGAAGAGGAAGAAGGAAACCCTAGGGCTTGACTGGAGGTTTTATAGGAGGGAGGTGTTGGCGCGGTTCGGCCACGGTGGCCATGTGCCCTCTCTCTTGAAGTTTTACTGTGAGAGAAAAGGGATCGGGAGGAGGAAGAAAAACAGGGGAAGGAGAGGCTGCAGGTGGGGCCTGGACGGGTGTCCAGCGTGGATTGACCACGGGAGAGTGAAAGTAGGCTGCGGAAGGAGAGCTGGGCCGGGCTGCTGCTACGCTAGGCTGCTCCTACTGTTGTTGTTTTTCTATTTCTTTGAAATGGAAATAAAAGAGCAAATGCACAGAGGGATAGGAGTGTGGTGAGGAAGAAATGAATATACCCATGGGCTCCAGAATTTATATAGTATTTGAATAAATTGAGTTGGATATTTTTAGAGGTTGAAAAATAATTAAAGTTTGAATTAAATTCAAACTTCAGGCATTTTTGAACCTAACCAAATCAAGTCCAATTGAAGTCAAATTTGGCAAATAGGTATAAGGCATGGAGTATGATCATCAAGAAATAAATGAACATTAATGGAGGCACAAACAATGTCACTTGGCATGAAAGCCAAGATTTGAAAGAAAGGAAGAAGTGATCAGGTTTGCACGTGGAGAAAGGTCTTGATGAAAAGATGATGACGCAAACAACCGTACGAGGAGGGGAATAAGGAGAGCGCACCAACAACATATCAATATGAAGAATGCAAACCCACAAGATAATCATGATGAAAAAAATGACAAAAGGGATATCATATAACAAGCAAGATGACCATATCAACGACATGGATGACACAATGCAATATAAAAAAAGATGAACATGACGCAACAAGAAAAATATGACAATGACACTCATCATGATCATGGCAACAAACATATGAAACACACGACGATAACGAAAATAAATGGATGGCTACTAGAGCATCGGTCTTGGGGCGTCACACTAATCCACCTTCCTAGCAAACCGTTGGTTGGCTAATTTACCGCTTTTCCTCAGCCCCTCTTATAGCATTGCTAGTTGCAGGTGTCTTGCAGGTTGTTCCATGTTGGAACATGGATATGTTGGGATATCACAATATATCTTATTTTATTTAATTCATATACATACTTGGCAAAGGGTGGAAGGCTTGGTCATTTGCTCGTTGTTTTGTTCCACTCTTGCCGCCTTAGTTTCCGTCATACTGGTGTTATGTTCCTTGATTTTGTGTTCCTTGCATGGCTGGGGTTATGGGACCCCCTTGACAATTCTCTTTGAATAAAACTCTTCCAGCAAGGCCCAACCTTGGTTTAACATTTGCCTAATAACAACCTAAAATTTTGCCTAGGGAGAATTAACCCAAGGATCATCTTTATTCAGCCCCCCTGGACTAGTGCTCCTCTTAGTGTTGGTCCGAACTGAGTAGACTGCGGGGCCACCTCGGGGAAACTTGAGGGTTGGTTTTACTCGTAGGATGTCTCATCCGGTGTGCCCTGAGAACAAGATATGTGCAGCTCCTATCGGGATTTGTCGGCACATTCGGGCGGTATTGCTAGTCTTGTTTTATCATTGTCAAAATGTCTTGTAACCGGGATTCCGAGACTGATCGGGTCTTTCGGGGATAGGAATATCCTTTGTTGACCGTGAGAGCTTCTGATGGGCTAAGTTGGGACACCCCGGTAGGGTATAAAGTTTTAAGAGCCGTTCCCGCTTTTATGTGGCAGATGGGAATTTGTTAATATCCGGTTATAAAGAACTTGACACTTGACTTAATTAAAATGAATCAACCACGTGTGTAGCCATGATGGTCTCTTTTCGGCGGAGTCCGGGAAGTGAACACGGTTCGGTTATGCATGATCGTAAGGAGTTCAGGATCACTTCTTGATCGCTTCTAGTCTTACGACTGTTGTGTAGTTTCTCATCTTACTCTTGTACTCATATGCTAGCCACCATACATGTTTAGCGCTTGCTGCAACTCCACCTCATAACCACATCCTACCCATAAGCTTAAATAGTCTTGATCTCATGGGTTTTGAGATTGGTAAGTCCTTGTGACTCACAAATACTACCAAAACAGTTGCAGGTGCTAATGATACCAGTGCAGGTGAGGCTACCAAACTCAAGTGGGAGTTCGACGAGGACCTTGGCCATTACTACCTTTCTTTTTCGGATCATCAGTACTGGTGCCTAGTTGGGATGATCGGGGATCTAGCTTTTGGGGTTTTATTCTTTTCATTTGTATTTCTCTATAGTCGTACTATGTGTGTACTCTGAATGATGTATGAATTATTTGATCCTTGTGTGATGTGGCGATTGTAAGCCAACTACCTATTATTATTTTCTTGTTCATTACATGGGGTTGTGTGAAGATGACCCTTCTTGCGACAAAACCAACATGCGGTTATGCCTCTATGTTTTGCCTCTACACGTGGGAGATATAGCCGCATCTTGGGCGTTACAAGTTGGTAATCAGAGCCATCCCAGACTTAGGAGCCCCCTGCTTGATTGAATCGCTGACGTTGTTGAGTATAGAACAAAATGTTTTGAGTCTTAGGATTTTATCTATCAGAGAGTAGGATTCTTTTTACTCCTCAGTCCCCTTCATTGCTCTGGTGAGGCCTTCCTGACGTAGATGTTTTGACTTTCCTATCCTCAATTTCATGAAAAAAATAGGATCACGCGGGTATCTTGGAATCTTTCTGATATTCTTGTGACGAGAACATTGTTCTAGGTGCCTCCTGACATTTAGGGGTTGTGGCAGTGTCCCGAGGAGTTGAGCTCCGAGGTGTTCTCGTCACAATTTTATCGTTGCAGTTCTGGAATACCTATGTTCGACGACATAAAAATCTCTTTTATGCAGCTAGTGGTGAGATAACCTCGACACCACCCCGTACTGGGGAGGGAGTTCAGGAGTATTTCCATAGCTTGTATAACGGATGCTTTTCGAAGGTTGAGGTACACAGTTTCCGGTGTTTTCTTGGTTATGTGTTGATGGATGGATACAGTTGGAGCGTAGGGCTTGTTAGTTGTGTGAAAGTTTCGGCGGTTTATATGTGGGAATTCAGGTAGCTCTTAGTATTTCTTTCGACAAATAATTGGTATGTGATTGGGCGATCCTTACCACTTATTTGTTCCAGTTGTACCTTGTTGTTTCTTTCATCAACATTTATCTAAGTGGCTTCTCACCTTAATGGTCATGTATTGTTAACTTTGGAATTCATTATTTCATTCTCTATTCGAATGTTTATTGTGAAGACTATATGTTGCAATTTCTATCCGTTGATCCAGCTTGTCTATCTGTCTATCATGGTTCTAACGGATATCAACCTCTTCAGGATGGCTCCTCCAACGCGTCTGAATCTGCAACGTCACGATGGAGATCAGGCGAACCCTCCACCTCTGCCACCTCCTCCGCCTCCGGAGGCATGGGAAGCTGTCATGGCAGCCACCAACGCCAACACGCAGATGCTTTTGCAACTCTTCCAAGAGAGCAACCAAGGTCAAGGCAACCAAGGGAACCAAGGTCAAGGGCAATTCAACAAACATCCTTAGTTTGCTACCCTCAACCAATTCCATGCAAATCAGCCAATGTCTTTCAGCAACTGTGTCGAGGCCACGGACGCCGAGGATTGGCTCGTGGCCATCAGCAAGAATTTTGAATGTGGCAATGTCAGGCCTGAGAACTACGTCAAGTTCGCTTCTTTTCAGCTCAAGGACCAAGCAGTTGATTGCTATCAACAATACAAAGATTCCAGAGGAGGTCGAGTGATTATGTGGGATGACTTCTGTCGGGACTTTAAAGCACACCACATTCGAACAAGTGTTGCTGAGATCAAGCGTGAGGAATTCCGCAATCTCAAGCAAGGAAGCATGTTCATGTATCAATACAACATCTAGTTTCAGAAACATGCTCGCTTCCCAAGGCTGGATGTTCCTGATGAAAAGAGCATGATCTATCACTTCAGGGGTGGCCTTCGAGAGGATCTACAATTAGCTCTCGTTCTTGTTGAGGCTACTCAGTTCGATCAGTTCTATAACATGGCCCTCAAGCAAGAAGGTGCTCAGCTCAAGTGTGAGGCTTTAAAGAAGAGAATCAGGAATGCAGTCCAGTCTTCTTCTTCCTCACAAGTGGCAGCTAAGCAACAGAAGTTCTGGCTTCCTCCGCCTCCTCCGTTTCGTCACCTTACCAGCAGAAGAACAAAGGTGGCCATGGATCTTCCCACCCACCCAACCCAGGCTATCAGAACAAGTCTCAGACTCAAGCTCCAAGGACAAGTGCTCCATCTTCTTATCACCCTCCGCTCTCAGAAGTTATTTGCAACAAGTGTTAGTAGAAAGGTCACTATGTAAACAAGTGCTTCAACCAAAGGCGCCTACCACCTCCTCCTCCTGTGAGATCTTCTAGTAGTGAAGTGGTCAAGCATAATCCCAAGCATGCTAAGGTGAACATGATGAACGTAGCTCAACTAGAGGATTCTTCAGATGTGATCATGGGTAACCTTTTAGTTAACTCCATTCCTGCAAAAGTATTGTTTGATTCTGGTGCATCGCACTCTTTCATGTCATATCCATTTGCATCGGAGCACAATGTTGACACAGAGGTTTTGTCCAAAGTTATGCAAGTTGTTTCTCCGGGAAAGATTATGACTTCTATAAATTTCTGGCTTCTCCAATTGTTCTCAGCGACTCTGATATTGATGTAATTCTCGGCATGGATTGGCTTTCTAAGCACAAGGCCGACTATGCTGCCAGGGAGATTATGTTGACACACTCTTCTATGGATGTGATCATATATGTCGCTTGTGATGAAACCATTCAGTTGTTATCTCTGAATGATAAGGGCGAGTTAGATGCTATTTCTTAGATTCTAGTTTTTTGCGAGTACCAAGATGTCTTTCCAGAAGAGCTTTCGGGTAAGCCTCCTCACCAGCCAGTTGAGTTCGTTATCGATCTTGAGCCCGGTACTGAACCCGTTTGCAAGCGTCCATACAAGCTTGGGCCAAAGGAGCGGAAGGAATTGAAGAAATAGCTCGATGAACAAGAGTTTCTGGGTTTGATCAGACCGAGTTCATCTCCATGGGGTTTTGGTGTTCTTTTTGTCCTGAAGAAGGATGGCACGGACCGACTTTGCGTCGATTACTGTCCATTGAACAAGAAAACAATCAACAACAAGTACCCACTTCCCAACATCAATGAGCTATTCGAGCAACTTAATGGTGCAAAGGTGTTATCCAAGCTTGACCTCCATATGGGTTATCATCAGATTCGCATTCGTGAAGAAGATATCCCCAAGACAACATTCGGAACAAGATTTGGTTCTTATGAATACACTGTCATGTATTTCGGCCTTGTCAATGCCCCGCCAACATTCTCTCGAATGATGAACTTCATCTTCAATCCCTACACTAATGAATTAGTCCTGGTGTATCTCGATGATATCTTGGTGTTCTCCAATAATAAGAAGGATCATGACAAACATTTGCGATTGGTGCTCGACAAGCTCAGAGAGTATGAATTCTACGCGATGTTTTCCAAATGTGAGTTTTGGCTTGATGAAGTTCTTTACCTTGGCCACATCATCTCCGCCAATGGCATTACACTTAATCCGGAGAAGGTTTCTCCAATTGTGAATTTGGAGCCTCCTCAGAATGTCAAGCAGCTCCGCAGTTTCCTTTGTCTTGCAAGCTATTGCCGAAGATTCGTTGAGAATTTCTCAAAGATTGCAAAGCCTCTTTCCAACCTCCTCCAGAAGCATGTCAAGTATGTCTGGAGTCCTGAGTGTGACGTTGCTTTCAACACTCTCAAAGAGAAGCTAGTCTCACCTCTTGTCTTAACTCCTCCTGATGAATCCAAGCCATGTTAATGCAAGAGAATAAAGTTGTGGCCTATACCTCTCAAAGAGAATAAAGTTGCTTTCAACCTTGGTGAATTTTTCTCTCATGCCTCATTGCAATGTCTCGGTGCCGTGTTAATGCAAGAGAATAAAGTTGTGGCCTATACCTCTCGTCAGTTGAAGCCCAACGAAAGGAACTACCCCACTCATGATCTTGAGTTGGCGGCAGTTGTCCATGCATTAATAACGTGCAGACATCTCTTGTTGGGAAGCCAAGTGGAAATTTTCACCGATCTCAAGAGCCTCAAGTATATCTTCACTCAACCTAACCTCAACCTCAGGAGAACTCGTTGGGTTGAAATGAGTCAAGAGTACAATCCAAGTATGGAATATACTCCAGGCAATGCCAATGTGATTACAGATGCTTTGTGCAGAAAGGCTTATTGCAACAACTTAATTCACAAGCCATTCCAACCGGATCTTTGTGAAGCTTTCCACAAACTCAACCTCCGAGTTGTTCCTCAAGGTTTACATGCCAACCTTCAAGTCACTCCAACTTTGGAAGATCAAATACGTGAGCCACAACTCCTTGATACCATGGGGAAGAGAGTGAAACATGGTATTGCCAAGGGCTTACCCAAATACAAGTGCTATCGCATTGATGACAAGGACACCTTATTCTTCGAGGACAAGACTATGGTTCGTAAAGGTGATCTAAGGAAGGTCATAATGAACGAAGCGCACAATTCTCTTCTTTCCATTCATCGAGGCGGTTCGAACATGTACCATGACCTTAAGAAATCGTATTGGTGGACTCGAATGAAGCAAGAGATTGCTCAATTCATGAATGAATGTGATGTCTGTCGAAGGTGAAAGAAGAACACCAACGACTAACTGGTCTCCTCAAACATCATGCTATTCTAGAATGGAAGTTTGATCATATCAAAATGTACTTTGTCTCTAGATTTCCCAACTCCAAGCGTGGGAATGATGCTATTTTTGTTTTCATTGACAAGCTTACAAAAGTGGCTCATTTCCTTCCAATCAAAGAATCTATCATAGTAGCTCAGTTGGTAGAGTTGTACACCTGCAGAATTGTCTCGTTGCATAGTATTCCGCAACTGATCTCTTCAGGCCGTGGAAGCATTTTCATCTAAGTTCTAGGACTCCTTTCAGAAGGCCATGGGCACCAACATCCGCTTCAGCATGGCTTTTCATCCTCAAACAAGTGGCCAAGTCGAGCGAGTCAATCAAATCCTCGAAGACATGCTCAGAGCTTGTGTCATCTCTTTCGGTATGAAGTGGGAAGATTGTCTTCCATATGTCGAGTTCTCCTACAACAGGAGCTTGCAAGCAAGTTCGGGCAAGGCCCCATTTAAAATTCTATATGGCAGAAAGTGTCGTACTCCTCTCAATTTGTCTGAGACTGGTGAACGCCAACTTCTTGGCAACGACTTGATTACAGAAGATGCCTGAGCGCACTATGAACTTCTTGGCAACAACTTCTTGGCAACGACCTCACCTATCAACTCAAGCTTTTGTCCAACTTTGCAAATGTGCACGATTTGTTTCATGTGTCACTGCTTCACAAGTGCTTGAAGATTCCTGAGCGCACTATGAACTTTGAAGAGATTTATCTCCAAGAAGACTTGTCTTATCATGAGCATCCCGTTGCTAATCTTGAAGAAACTAAGCAGAAAACTCGCAACAAGTCGATCAAATTCCTGAAAGTTAAGTGGTCGCACCGTTCCCACCGTGAAACCACCTGGTAGTGCGAGGATCACCTCCATTCCGAATATCCCAAGTTCTTTCAGTCCTAGATCTCGGGACGAGATCCTCTTGTTTTGGTGGAGAGTTGTAACGCCCAGGATGTAACATTCCATAATTGTAACTCCAACTCTTGCCATTTCCGGCTATGTGATATGCTATATCCTTCGTGGTGGGGTTTTTGTCTTCATTTTGCATTTTGTGCATGTCATGCATTTCATCTCATGTCATCATGTGCATCTCATTTGCATTCGTGTTCGTCTCATGCATCCGGTCATTTTCCCCATTGTCCGTATCGGAATCCGACACTCCGACATGCACCCGTGGCACCTCTTCGATCTCGTTTTGTGAGCGGTAGAAAAACGTTCTCGGAATGGGTCAAGATTTTTTGAGTGGCCTTGGTACATAACCGGTAGGCCGCCTGTCAAATTTGTTTCCATTTGGAGGTCGTATGATGCCCCAATGGTTAATCGGCTAACCGCAAAACCCTCTCTCTCTCTCTCTCTGTCTCTCTCTCTCTCTCTCTCTCTCTCTTTGCACCTAGCACCCCTCCAAAACAGACCACTAGCCCATCTAAACCCCATCCATGCTCTCCGTTGTTGGATCACGATCGTGTGGGCGAAAACCTCACCTCCTTTGGACTCTCCTAGCTACCTCTACCTATATAAACACCTTCCCCCTTCCAAATTCGCGTCCAAAACCATAGCTCCACCCTCCTCCGCGCCGCCGGACACGTCCGGGCGATGCCGGACACGTCCACCGCCGCGCCCTGGCGAATCCCGTCATGCCACATGGGCCACTCCGCCGCCCCACTGCCGAAGGCTGCCACGACCCGCGGGGAGCCCTCCCGGCCCGCTCGTCCGCCGCCGCCTAGCGCCCAGCGCCGCCCGCGCACCGCCGCCTCCGCTCGCCACTTCCGTCGCTGTCCATCGCCGCACCGCCACGGACCGTCGCCGACACCGCGCGCCTCGCCCTGCCCGTCATGCCCAACACCGCGGACCATCGCCACTGTCGCCCCACCGCGGATCCGGTCAGGCCGGACCGGATGCGGCGCCCCCGAGCCTCTCTAGTCGTCTCCTCGAACTCCGGCCGCTGTCCCGATCGTCTCCAGCCACAGCTCCGGCTACTGCGTCGACGAACCTCGAGATCTGCACCGGCAAACCCTAGATCTGGAGGTCGAAGTATTTTCTAAGTCCTCAACTTTTCATCTCATGTGCACCACTTTGACATGCCATATCTCCATGCTCATAGCACCGATTTGCGCATATGATATATCGAAATGTTCGTCTCGTGATGCTCTTCATGTTAGTATTTTCCATGCATGTTACTGTTCATATTTATGCCCTAATATTTGTTGCAAAAGTTCTACATGATGTTGTCTGCTGGAATCCAGCATAACTTGCTGATTTGTCATTTTCATTGCATTTTGTGTGTGCATCCTATGAGCATGATGTCTATATGTTTTTCGAGAATCTCCATGCCATCTTTAAAGTGGTGCAAGCCTTGTATTTTTATGAGCTCAGTGGTGATTAGCACAAGCATGCAAAATAGGCCTTGTGATGTTGCTGATTTCAGACACTTAGTAACTTTTGCAATCTTTTTCCTGTTACATTATGATGCTATGTAAACTTGTTGCCACAAGTAGATCCATGCATATTTTGACGAGGTTCAGTAAGAGTGCTTTGAACATATGGTTATTCTCTATCCATTCATACCTGTGGTTGTAATTATGGAGTAGTGTAGCTTGTCATTACCATGCTCTACTTTTGCTAAATATTGTTGCTGGCAGATTGTTAACATGAAGTCCATTTTTGCCATGTGTTTTGCTAGCGATCCATGCACCCTATAAACTTGCTCTTGCCATCTATAGCTTCATAATTGTGTCTTCTTGTTGTCGGTTACCTTGTGATGCCATGTAATGATTTGTAGTGAGTGGCATGAGCTTGCAAAGTTTCTATCATGAATCTGTTTCTGCCATGTCATTTTTTTCTTCCAAGTCTGAAACTGATCATATCACTTGCCATGTTTGCATGGGTGCTACCTCATTTTCTGTGTATTTGGGTGAAGCTCAGTAAGGGTGATTTGTTCTTTTCCTTAGTAATAGCATGCCATGCTTTGTTTGCCATGATATGTTCCTGTAGCAGGTTGTTTAACAGCTCTAAACATTGCAACCTGATGCTGTTTATAGCATGTTTAGTATTTTCACCAAGTCTGTGAAGCTGTTATCATTTGCATGTTTGCCATGCTATTTTAGGCTTATTCTAGTGAGTTATAGCTGGAGCTCAGTGTTCATGATTTGTAGAGCTTCACCTGTACTTCACTGCCATGTGCTTTAATGCTATGTTGGAGTTTGTTGCTATCTTGGAGTGCTATAGCATAGTTTCTTGTTGCATCTTAAGTGCTATGATGCTATTTAGCGCAGTTTTGCATCGTACTTGTTTTCTCGTCATTTGCAATCATGCATCCGTTTCCGGTGATCCTTATATCGATTTCGACCGAAATCACTCCATCTTTTCAATGGCATGCTTGGTTTGCCAAGTTGATGCCTTGATCATCCTTTTCCCTTCCGGAGTACCCATATGCATTGCACATCATATCTTGCATTCCATTCCACGTCTTGCGTCATGTTTCTTGTGCATTGCATCGTGATTAATTATTGTTCCATTGCTTGTGTTCTTGCTTTGGGTAGAGCTGGGGAGACGACTTCGTGAACGAGGAACCTGTTGAGTACGTTTATGAGGAGCAAGCTTTAGCCAACCCCAAGAACATTGCAGGCAAGATGATCATTACCCTCGATATCACTTCTATCTTTGCTTGCTAGTTATTTTCTCTATCGTTATGGCGCGCTACCTACCACTTGTTTATCATGCCTCCCATATTCCCATGTCAAGACTCTAATCCACCTTCCTAGCAAACCATTGTTTGGCTAAGTTATCGCTTCTGCTCAGCCCCTCTTATAGCGTTGCTAGTTGCAGGTGTCTTGTAGGTTGTTCCATGTTGGAACATGGATATGTTGGTATATCACAATATCTCTTACTTTAATTAATGCATCCATATACTTGGCAAAGGGTGGAAGCCTTGGCCTTTTGCTTGGCATTTTGTTCCACTCTTGCCGCCTTAGTTTCCGTCATACCGGTGTTATGTTCCTTGATTTTCTATTCCTTACTCGGTTGGGGTTATGGGACCCCCTTGACAGTTCGCTTTGAATAAAACTCCTCCAGCAAGCTCCAACCTTGGTTTTAATATTTGCCTAATAACAACCAAATTTTTTTCCTAGGGAGTAATTAACCCGAGGATCATCTTTATTCTTCGCCCCCCCGGGCCAGTGCTCCTCTGAGTGTTGGTCCAAACTGAGTAAACTGTGGGGCCACCTCGGGGAAACTTGAGGGTTGGTTTTACTCGCAGGGTGTCTCATCCGGTGTGCCATGAGAACGAGATATGTGCAGCTCCTATCAGTATTTGTCGACACATTCGGGCGGTCTTGCTGGTCTTGTTTTACCATTGTCGAAATGTATTGTAACCAGGATTCCGAGACTGGTCGGGTCTTTCCACGAGAAACAATATCCTTCGTTGATCTTGAGAGCTTGTGACGGGCTAAGTTGGGACACCCCCTACAGGGTATAAACTTTCGAGAGCCATGCCCGCGGTTATGTGGCAGATGGGAATTTGTTAATATCCGGTTGTAGAGAACTAGACACTTGACTTAATTAGAATGAATCAACAACATATGTAGCCGTGATCGTCTCTTTTTGGCGGAGTCCGGGAAGTGAACACGGTCGGGTTTTCCATGATCGTAAGTAGTTCAAGATCACTCCCTGATCGCTTTTAGTCTTACGACTGTTGCGTAGTTTCCCATCTTATTGTTGGACTCGTATGTTAGCCACCATACTTGCTTAGCGCTTGCTGCAACTCCACCTCATAACCACATCCTACCCATAAGCTTAAATAGTCTTGATCTAGTGGGTTTTGAGATTGCTGAGTCCTTGTGACTCACGGATACTACCAAAACAGTTGCAATTGCCGATGATACCAGTGCAGGTGATGCTACCGAACTCAAGTGGGAGTTTGACGAGGACCTTGCCCGTTACTATGTGTCTTTTCCGGATGATCAGTACTGGTGCCACGTTGGGACGATCGGGGATCGAGCATTTGGGGTTATCTTCAATTCACCTCGCGCTACTAGGAAAAGGGCTATAGATAGGATTGATACTAATGGCGCACCAGGGAAGTAGTGTGCCACTACTATATACTAATGGCGCACCTGTTGGTGATGCGCCATTAGTGTGGAAGACACTAATGGCGCACCAGAAACAGGGTGCGCCACTAGTATTAATTTTTTTTCCATTTTCCATACATACTAATGGCGCATCAGGTCGACCATGCGCCATTACTAGTTCTAACTAGTAATGGTGCACCAGGCAGAGAGTGCGCCATTACTGTAATTTTTTTCTTATTCTTTTTTTTGCAAAACTACTAATGGCGCACCACCTGGCGCACCACCTGCAGGTGCGCCATTAGTAACCAGGGTTACTAATGGCGCATTTCCTTTGGTGTGCCATTAGAAAGCTTCCCCCACACTAAATCCCCAATCTATCTAATCTCTCCCCTGCCTCATCGATCTCACCCGCTGCCCCCCGGCCGTGTTCGCCGTCCCCCTCGCCGCGCCCCTCGCCTCCTTCGCCGTCCCCGACCCTCACCGTACTCCACCCCCACCCCCCCCCCGCCCCCCCCCCCCCCCCCCCCCCCCCCCCCCCCTCGCCGGACTCCTCCTCGCCGTCTGCACCTTCTTCCACCTCCGGCCACCGCGGCCTCACCGTCTTTGGAGGTATCTGCTCGACGGACGTGCTCCTGGACGGCGGCGCGAGCCTCCCCGCTCGGCTGCTGCTCATCAACGACGGTTAGTCTCTGTCCCTCCCTCCCTCTCTCCCCCGCTCATCCCCATGCCCCCATGGGGCGGCGACCTAGGGTTAGGAGCAGGAGCTCGCCGCTGCCGCCCCGTCGTGCCGCTGCTGCTGCTTCTTGTGGCCGCCTTTCTCGCGTGCTCGTGCGCTGACGCCAGGCCCCACGTGCTCGTGCGTTGCTGCCGCCGCCATCACGCGGCTGCTGCTTCTTGTTGTCAGTTTGCTACCATACCTTCAATTCCTGCCATGCTTATCTTCAATTAACCATAGGGTTCCTAAGGTTTCTCAGATAGAGATATAAGTAATGGCCATTATAGATAGTTGCGTGCAAATCACATGTTGTTAAGATTTCCATACATGTAGCTACCATTTGGTCATACAAATTGGTGCTCCTGCATATTGTTTTTGGTCCTTATAAATTGTTCAGTAGTGTTCCTGGAGGATGACTAAGGAATTAGTGCTCTGTTATGATTTCTTGATAGAATTGTCGAACTACTGTCCTATGTATTAGTACTGATTATTTGGGTCCTTTTCCTTGCTTCAAAGGATGCTAGTAGGTAAACCGGTGGCCTTATTAACCATGCTATGCCATTGTTAGATGTATTAGTACTGATTATTTGGTTAGCTATAGTAGGAGAGTACCTGCTGATTAGTGTTTATTTGCTTTTTTTTGCGCTTAATTGGTTATTTGTCTGAAGTAGTGTTAGTTCTGATCATGATTGTTGTGCTTATGGCTTTAGAAAATGATAAACTGTTTGAATCTAATAGGCAGGTGTCCTTTTAGATTTTGTTGGTAAATCTGTTTTATTCAATGGTTATTGACAGTAGATTATCATTCCTATTTTAGGAAGGTCTATTCCTGCAATATCATTGTTACCTTTTATTTGGACTACTACTGCTAGGACTTGCTCCAGATTTTAGGATTTCTTTTCTTTTAGGATTTATTTTCTTCTAGGACTAGGTTTTTATTATTTTTCTGTTGTGATTGTTTTTTGAGCTCTTTCTTTTTCATTTCCTAATATACTTATCCTAATTATCTTAAATTTTTATGATGTGTGTAACAGGATTAGATCTTGGATTTGCTAGTGGACTTTGGGAGTAATTTGCATGAAAGATTTTTGAAGTCCAACTTCTGAATCCATAATTTGATTAGCTCCATAAATTTGTATGACCACAGATTTAGAAAATTTTCAGAGATTTGTATAACCAAAGATACAGTTCAGATTTGATTAGTTCCATAAATTTGTATGACCAAATATATATTTCAGATTTGTATAGTTTCAGAGATTTGTATGACCAAAGATACAGTTCAGATTTGAATTGTTTCAGAAATTGGTATGACCAAAGATGCTATTGTATATAAATGGGCTGCTGTAGAACTGTTCTTCATCTTTACAGTGCTGTTGTATAGAAATATGCTGAATTTTCTGCTCTGATTGTTGCTCAAAGAAATTTAGCAAAAAAATGGGGTCCTGGGAGACGCCGCTGCTGCTTGAGGGCCTTGAGAGGCCCTTCGTGTCGTGATGATTTTGCACGTACCCCGAGAGGCCCTTGAGTTTGCCGGAATGTCGATTAACTTCCGTTCCGGCAAATTCGGGTACTCCATATGTCCTATTTTCAGCAAAGGTCATGCTGAAATTTTCCGTGAATTTTAGCATGACTTTGCTAAAAATCGAACATATGAGGTACTTGCTACTAATGCATGGGCCGGGGTATCTTAGTACTTAATTAAGTAGGATCAACTGCCCCTTTATTCTTGCTGTATTAAACCATAGGTGGCAATAGAGCCAAGTGATTAGTGCCATGTGATTAGGCCCAACCTAGGGTGCCTCGGCATCGATAAACCCTAAATGATGAAAACTTAACTTGGCTGCCCCGGATGCATCGGTGTCGATGAGAACCTAAATGATGTACGCTTAGGCTTTTAGGGTGCCTCGGCATCGACAAACCCTAAATGATGAAAGCTTAGACTTTTAGGGTGCCTCGGTGTTGACAAACCCTAAATGATGAGACCATGATCTTGTTCCTTGACAATAACCAACTTTGACCAAACATTCTTCCTATTTAGAGCGAAACATGGCCCACAACGATGAGGCCGGCGGTTCGGGTGGCAAGCAATTCTGGGAGCTGTCCCAGGATATGTCATCATCATCATCGAACGATGAAAGTCTCCCGGCAGAGTGCGACTGGTGCCACGACAATCGAGGTCTGTGCGACATGCCTCACCTGGACGATGATCGGCGCTTCAGCATTAAGCTCGAGGAGACCTTCGAAGTTGAAATGGTACACAACGACGACAAGTGTTATTTTCATAATAAAGCATGACTTCAACTATTTCAACGTGTAATTTTCATCTTTTACAATTCGAGTATAGCTTATCCCATGCCATGCAAGATGCTATGTCTTGGAGAGGATGGATTTTAAAGACCATGAAATTTCTGAAACAAAGAAAATTCACCTAAGGACTCATCATGATATGGACATTGAAGTAAATCTATATAATTCTGAGAGCGTAACCCATTTTGGTTGCAAAAATTGGGAAGCATTTTGCAAGATGTATGGTTTTGATGCAGGTATGCTTATCACCATGGATCTTGGTAATCCTGACATCAACCAAGACAATATGGACATTTGGGTCCTTGTTGATACGCCTCCAGTTGTACCGCTATGTGAGTTTCTCAAACATAGTTATTAGCTAATTTATATTGTTTATTTCAAAATAGTTGACAACTTATTTCCATTGACAGCTTATTTTTATTGTTCAAGGAATGTGCGGGAGATGGTAGACAAAACCCACTACACCGATGGCTCCGAATTAACAACTTACAAGGAGAAAAATCATCTGGTCGGATTTTGTACTAACATTGAAAATTACATTATCCACAAACAAACTCCTCCACATTATGGTAAATACGTGCCACTAGTGCATGTGTTCAACTACGGTAACTACCATGGAGATACCCTGGTAAGATTTTTACTATTACGACATCCGTGCATCTTTTGCATACTTCTAAAACTAGTACATCATTGCTAACTATGAAGTTATTACTATGTTTTTCAACAGATAATCCCGGAGAATTGTGTGCCTCATATGATGTATCTGAAAGGTAGTGTTAATGTTTTGAACATACAGCCAGGTCGTCCTACGAATCTCAACTGTCCATACGAGATTTCCAAAAGAAGTGGAGACATGAAAATCAAAGGATGGAAAAAATGTATGGACAGTCGTAAGGAGCTTCTTGGAAGCAAAAGGAAGCGAAGCGCAAGAATTGGAGATAGGATGTTCTCCATTCTCCATAATGGAGAGTCAGGGTCTATATTGTTTTATGCTATTTTAGCTTAAATAGGGTATTTAGGTCCTGCCTAATACTGATGATCATGTGCTGATGAACAATTAAGTAGGGTTGGTTCAAAGACTATCAAGATGATGATCGTATGACTTGTTATGAATAACGAGTAGAAGTTGTATGATGATGATTAGTAAGACTTGTTAGGATTAGTATTACTTCCGACAAACTCGATACTCGCGGTCTTGAGACTTGTAATGTTTTATCTTTGTTTGGTCTTTTGAATTCGGAGACTAATATGATGAATTGTATTGGGAGACTAATCTTCTCTTGTATTCGATGAAACTGATGTTGCTGTGTGCTGCTGTCTATATTCTGTCTAATAATATATTTTATATTATGTCTAATAATATATTTTGTAACCTGCGCAAAAATCAGAAAAGGAAAAAAAACCAAATATTCATGCTAATGGCGCATCACCACCAGGTGCGCCATTAGTATGCCAAAGGATACTAATGGCGCATCAACAGAGAATGCGCCATTAGTATGACAAAGCCATGCTTACGTATGGCCCCCCGGGAGGCACCCTAATGGCGCATGCTGTTACATACTAATGGCGCACTAGTTGGTGTGCCATTAGTATACCAGATACTAATGGCGCACCTGTGGTGCGCCATTAGTAAGATATACTAGTGGCGTGCTACTAATGGCGCACTGGTAATGCACCATTAGTAGGCAAAACCAGTGCGCCATTAGTAGGCCTTTTCCTAGTAGTGTGGATTTGTCTGTAGTCAGACTATGTGTGTACTCTAAGTGATGTATGAATTATTTGATCATTGTCTGACGTGGTGATTGTAAGCCAACTATCTATTATCCCGTTCTTGTTCATTACATGGGATTGTGTGAAGATGACCCTTCTTTCGACAAAACCAACATGGGGTTATGCCTCTAAGTGGTTCCTCGACATGTGGGAGATATAGCCGCATCTTAGGCATTAAAAGTTGTCCTTCCACCAGAATGATCCAATCCAACTATTTCCGGGTAGTGAAAAATTGTTGTAATATGATTCCCAAATCAAATTGACCCAGGGAATGTCATGCTTGTTATAGAACTTGTAAAGATTCTTAAGCAGCACAGCTTTGTTTTGTAAAAAAATATCTAGCACTCCCAAGCCCCCTTGATCTTTTGGCCTAGAGACAGTAGTCCAAGCCATCATTGCAGGTCTATGGTCTTCTAAATCAGGGCCACTCCATAAACAGTGTCTCAAATATTTGATTACCTATGTTTTAATTGTGACAGGCACATCAAGGCATCCCATGACGTAGATCGGAAGTGATTTTAGGACTGATTTAACCAGCAGCAGTCTACTAGCTAGAGTCATAAATGAGGACAAACCCACAAGCTTGAGTATTCTATAGTCTCACCTAAATAGCTTGGCGTAATCATGGTCATAGCTGTTTCCTGTGTGAAATTGTTATCCGCTCACAATTCCACACAACATACGAGCCGGAAGCATAAAGTGTAAAGCCTGGGGTGCCTAATGAGTGAGCTAACTCACATTAATTGGGATAAGACTTGATTTACTGTAATTCACCTTAAGGCCCGTGGCATCAGAAAAGGGTGTTGAGAAGGGCTTTGAGGCAATTAAGTTATTTTTGCATCTGCTTGTAGTAGAACCATAGTATCATCTGCATACTGAACTATAAGGAAATCAGGGAAAAAATCCACTTGTAGGGGTGATGAAAGCAAACCAAGTTGCATAGCCTTGTTGAGGACTTGCTGAGGGGGGCAGGCGCGCCCGGAGTCAGGAGGCGGGGGGTGGCGGCGAGATCTATTTGCCAATTACTCCCTCCTTTTCAGTTTATAGGGCTCAATTCAAAAATTTCACCAACCAAGGTAGATGATGAATGGTGGAATACTTTTTGTAGTTTGCAAAAGCACCTAATTAATGCACTTGTTTTCCTCAAAAAAATTATGTTTATCAATGCATAAATTGCAATGCATGCATGCATAAAGTACATGCATTGGTCAATTTTCTCTTAATACTTGCATGCAATGATTTAATGCACCTTGGAATCTGAACATGTGATGGAAAACAACCAAATTGAGCCTTATAAAATTGAAAAACTAAAATTTTGAGATATGCCCTATAAACTGAAAAGGAGGGAGTATGTGAACTAAACAGTCAACATATAAAATAATTTAAATACATATAATATAGTTAGAAGGGAAACATAAGTTGGACCTGGCGTTCCTATTCTTATCTAGAAAAATAGAACAAACCTCTGTGTTTTCTTCAAAAAAATACATATATTGGGCTGCCAAAAATAAAACCACGGATGGGAGGTCCATAGGCCGGTCGATACATGACGGCCCTAAGAAAATACAAACAGGCCTATGGACCTCCCATCCGAGGTCGTGGGCTGCGCATGTTAAAAATGAAAGCCTAGACGGGGCAGCCCAAAACCACGTCCAACACTTGCCAAAACTTCGTCCCTCGTTTTCTCTGTGTTTGCACACTCGACATTGTGTGGGCATTTTGACTGTGCATCATATGAAGATGTGCTATGCATGAATGTTGATCAGCATGATGTTAACTGGCTGGTAGTTCCATTTTCGACCATGAATAAAACTTCCAACATGATGTTAACCCTGTTTGAAAAGGCCGTGTTAATATAAATGCTCTGCCTCTGAAAGTTGCAGTTTCTTATCTGAAACTGAACTTGCAGTTTCTAATCTGAAACTGAAACTTAAAGTTTCTTCTTTGAGAATTACATTGTCTGCACTTTTATACTCCTATGAAACTACATTTTTTAAGTTCTAAAAATAGATCTCTAGAATTCATAAAATACTTCATATGCTCAAGACTGCAAATCTGAAATTCAAAAGACATTCATATCTGAAAGTACTCTCAAAATACATGACACAAAACACAATTCACAACCTGCAAATACTGACAACCCTAAGCTCCTCCTGACAATTCACAACCTGCCCGACTATTGGGCTGGGGGGGGCAGCCCCCTCCTATTCCTCGGCGGCAGACAGCCGCCCCGTGAGACGATGTGAACGGCCAGGGAGACGATGGCGGGGAAGCGTCGTCGGGCCAACTGCTTTTCTCCTCATGCAGTTGGGTTCGGTCGACGAAGACTCCACTAGCTCGCTTTGGCAGGACACCCTCACAAACGGCACCCTGTAGATGCTCGATCCTTCAATCTCTGGTGGATGCTCCATCTGGGATCGATACTCCCACCACCGCTCCCTCACAATCGGATTCGGTGAATCTGTTTGCTCCATGGCCCAGAGGAGCAGCTCTATGTACTCCGGCGTGACTCCCTCCGGGAGTATCGCCGCCTTTTCGCTCTGTTGCAGATATTTGGCCATGGATGTCGTCGTCGCCGCTAGTTGGTCCTTGTTGTCAAACCAAGACTGTATCTCCAACATCCTAGCTAGCTTCACAGGGTCGCCGTCTGCGATCCTCACGTATCGGTTGTACTCCTCCATCGATCTACTTCTCCACAGCACCTTCACTCGCCGGCGGTGGTTTTTGAATGGAAGAGGAGAGGAGCAGCGCTGGTTTTGGATTAGAACGGGAGAGGAGCGATGCTGGTTTTGGACTAGAACAGGAGAGGAGGGGCAGTGGTTTTGAAATGGAAGAGGAGAGGAGCAGCGCTGCATTTAGATTGGAACAGGAGAGGAGCGGCGGTGGTTTAAGAGGAGAAGAGCGGAAGAGCGGCGCTGGTCTTGGAAGTATTTTTTTGTTGTTTCGCGTATTTTGGGTCAAAGTTTGACCACGTACTGTATTTGACAAGCAAAATGTGAATGCATGTCACCAAAAATTGTACCGTTTGGTTCGTATCTGAATGTACTTTCAAATTATACTCCCTCCATTTTTTTATACAAGGCCACAAACTCATATTACAGGTACCAAGGTAAAAATCAATGCTATGTTTAAGTCAATGTTGCTAGCTAGCTTGTCACCTTGATTGTCGTGTTAATTAATGTGGTTTTTCTCTCCCAAGCACAACAAGCCAACCCTCTTACTCCTCATTCGTTGATTAATGTTGGGAATGCAAGCTAACCTTCTCACTCCCGCATGCACACAAGGGATAGTAATGTCCTCGGGTGCTAGTACGAGGCAAACACCATCAATTTTGCCTCGATTAATGTTAGTGGCCTTGTATAGTTGCAAATTGTAAGTTTGATAGTGGCCTTGTATAGAACGTATAACATATATTTTATGTGCGAAAATCATGGTCAATTATGACATAGAATAAAAGGGAGACTAGTTAATGTGGGGTCGCTTTCTTCATTGAAGGGTAAGTTGATTTTTATTTTGATCTAGTCAGAGCGCGTCGGCCCTC
The DNA here is from genome assembly GCF_003073215.2 of Triticum urartu. Classification (NCBI taxonomy): domain Eukaryota; kingdom Viridiplantae; phylum Streptophyta; class Magnoliopsida; order Poales; family Poaceae; genus Triticum; species Triticum urartu. The sequence continues at coordinate 349,512,147 of NC_053023.1, forward strand.
TCGTCCAATCCTAAATCGCTGCCGCACGCTCCTCTCCCTCTTATCCATTGCAAAACCACCTCCTCTCCTCTCCATCTTCTCCATTCCAAAACCACCGTCTCGCCTCTCCCTCTTCTCTATTGCAAGACCACCGTGTCTCCTCCGTTTTCTAGACGCTTTGCTCCATGGCGCGGGCGCAATCCATGGATAAAAAATTAGTATACTGTATACTATTTAAAAGTCGAGGGAGGGGCTTTTCCTGCGCGGTAGGTGGTGGGGCAGTTCCGCCTAGTCGGTTCGACAGAGACGCGAGAAGACGAGGGAGTAGGCTGCTGCAAACGTAGGGCTGTGTGATTTGACAGCGAGTTACTGCTGGACAGGTGGGGCCCCATGATTTGACTTGCCATTATCATTTAAACTGCGGCGCTGTGACCGGCATGAGTCTCCCAGATTCCTGACCAGCTCCGTACAGGTGCCTCTCCCAATGCTCCACCATGTAGTAGAGGCTGGCTCTTGCATGAGAGCCCACTTCTCCACTTTTTCCTTGCCTCTCTTTCCTCCACATATGCAAAAATGCCATGTAAAGCGCACTATCGTACTTACTTTTACTTGCTCCTATAGGTGCTTAAGCTTGCCACATAGGCATAAAGTCTGATGTGGCAAGTTAATCAAGAAGAGAGAGACTAGTTTGGTGACCCAAGGAAGAAACGATGCTAAGCGCGTGTACCTAGGTGAAAAGACAATTTTGAGTCTATAGCTAATTAAATGAAGCAAACTTAGCAACACCATTTCATTGGAAGAGGTCACTCCTTGGCAAATGCAATAAATACACGCGCTTACTAGCACCGTTTCTTCCTTGAGTACGAAGAAAGAGATAGAGAGGAGTAACAAAAAATACACTTATAGCCAACCTTGTTGTAGTATGAGTGACTAAGTGATGACTATGTATGACATGCCAACATCAGATAGCCTAACACACCGTGTTAAATCTCCAATGGCGTGACCACGCGAGCGACACGACGGTCGTGGTAGGCGTGACCATGATACGGGCTGCTGGCAGCCCTTGGATCTGAGATCAAACGGTCGCATGCTAAGTTGTTGAAAATTTGCAGAATAACCCTCCAAGATGGGATATTCACCCATAGGTCTAGAATCACGCCATGCAACCATTCGATCTCAGATCCAAGGGCTCTCAGAAGCCCATATCATGGGAGAATGGAAAGCCACTACCCTGCCGTTCGCACGCTGGCAGTTCGCTCCTACTCGTCCTCGCACGTCCTTGAATACTATGGCGGTTCGCTCCTAGTCGTCCCGTCCATTCACATTACGACAGTTCCACTAATCCTAACCCTCCTCCCAAATCCATGGCATCCCAAATCTCCATGATCGGCGATGAGTACAAGGTTAGAACCATCACCGACGATGAGTTCGACGTCATCTACACCCGTTCTTCCGTGACGGTGAAAGGATGCCTTTCTTGCTTCAGACGCATGTTCGAAAACTCAGATGATGAGTGGGTCGCTGGGCTAGATGTTGAGTACACCACAGTCCTGGGACGAGAGAAGGATCTAAAGGACAAAGAGAGGAAGAAGCCCGCCGTGATCCAGGTTTGCGTGCATGACTTATGCTTGGTCTACCACACATGCTATGCCGACGTTGAGTGCCAGGATTTTAAGGACTTCCTCGGGAGCAACCTAGTCAAATTCGTTACTGTAGAATTTGGTAACGACAAAGAAATCCTGGGTCGTATAGGCCTCGTTATAGGCAACCCCTTCGACCTCAAGAAGAATCGGCTGGTGCCCTCTCGCCAGCCTTCAATGCTGACCCTGGCAGGAGCCATGGTTCATCCTTCGTACGGTAAACTGGTGAAACCTCCATACACGTTTCATCGTCATTCATGGCAGCGGAATGTACTAGATGTAGACCACATCCAGTACGCTGCAATGGATGGCTACCTTTGCTTCAATATCTACAAGGGTTGGATGAAGAGCAACAGCCAAGTGTGTGGTTCCAGCAAAGAAGTATCGGCCAAGAGGAAGAGGGACAAGGACGAAGTCGAGGACGTGGACGAGGACTCCAAGTAAGGTGGCGGTGTCGTTTCTCATGGTGGTTCTAATGCAGTGTCTACCGGAATAGTTGCAAAGTTTAATTTCAGGTGTGCTTAATTTAATTTGAGGGGTGTGTTGTGGTGAGCCCCCAGCAGAACTATGTTATGTTTCTTCTCGTTACTTTAACTCTTTAGTACGTACATACTAGTATTTCTTACATTTCATCTTTTAGTTGGTATAGTACTACCACTCGTTTCTTCACATTATATACGTACAATATATATGGCCAACATGATATTGCCAGCAGTTTAGTTGTCAAAGAATTTCAGGGTGCTTAGTTTTGTTAAAGAATTCCAGGATGCTTAGAGGGTGCTTGGATCCAAGGGACTTATTTTAGTCTGACTAAAAATAGTCTCTTTAAGAGGCTAAAGTTCCAAGCACCCCTGACTAAAGAGGGGCTAAAACTAGTCTTGAGACTATTTTTTTAGTCAGGGGTACCCCTACTAAAATGTGGATTAGTCCTCTCTCTACTCATTTAACTCCTCTCCTTTAACACAGGCGAGTTCTGGATTGGAGGGTTTGGAGGATAATAAATGCTCATTAACTTGATTTTAGCCTTTTTAGTATTTGGATCCAAGCATGGGTGAGGCTAGCATGTTTTAGTCCCACTACTTTTAGTCATGGGACTAAAACATATCCAAGCACCCTCTTAGTTTTATTTGAGGGGTGGGTTGTGTTGGACACCATTATTGTGACTAGCCTTTTTAATAGTACTATATGCATAATTTGGCGACAAGCGCTCTCTATATGTACCACCTTTTTTTTAATTTCAAGTTTTGCTCCATGGCGCAATCCATCGATACTACTGCTGTACAAAAGTATACATTTTTTAAAAGGCTAGAGGGCGGGCAGTCTAGCTTGGTCAGTTTCACGAGAGACGAGGGCCTTTGTGATTTGACGGCCCATTACTGCTGGAAGGCGGGGCCTTGTGATTTGACTGCTCGTATAAATGCGTCGACGACCTGATCGAGGAGGAGCAAAGAACCGTGCGGTATACTCAAGTTTTCCATAGGAGTAGTACTGCGACGGAGGAGCACGAAACACGGCAGCCCAGTGCCATATGGCGATAAAAATGATCTAATTTGCTAGTCATCTCATTTTTAGCATTGTTCTATTCATTCCCTCAAAAAAACATTATTCTATTCATGCCTCGCAGAGAACGTGACACGTGCGGCGAAACACCTGAAGCAAAAGAGGAAACACAGGAGCAAAAGAAGAAGGAAGATTATCACCCAAATGATCTAATTCGCTGTGGAGTCATAACTGCGTCTACATCGCCTGCACGACCTCCATCTCCTTACGTGTCTCCTCCGCCATCTTCATCATTTTTCCATGACGCGGCATTTCTTGACGCGAGCCTTCATCATCTGTTCCACGGCCATATTACGTACCTTGACAGCAGCCGGGTGCTCGATGCGGAGCTTCGCCAACTCTTCCTTCTGTTCCATGGCGAGGGCCTGCAGCATCTTCATCGAGGAACTACTATTCTCATGCAGCTTCTTCCAGCCGGCGTTCTTCTCCTTCAACAGGTCGATCTCGTGGCAGAGCTTCGCATTGTCCTCCCGAAGTCGCAGGATTTTGCCGGTCGCCTTCTTCTCCGAGGCAATGCTCTTCTTCAGCAGCATCACCAAGCCAGCGGTCAACTCCCCCTGCTGATTTAGCTCAGCGGGCATGTCGTCAAGGCTCTCCTTCAGCAACTCCATCAAGCCTTGGCTGAACTCCTTTTGCTTATTGAGCTGATCGGGCATGCCGTCGAGGGATAACGACTCCAGCTCCACCGGCTCGGCATGTTCGCCTCTGCGGCTAGGGCGCTCCTGGGAGCCATCGCCTGCCCATGAGAGATCTTTCGAGGTCTCTGCGTGGCGGCGAGCCCTCTTTTTTTTTTTCTGCAGCCTTGGTTGCCGCTCCCTTGTTACGAGTAGTTCTCGACCTAGAGCTCCGCTGACCGGCCATGGCAACGACGGACGAAGAAGAAGCACTTATGAGGAGGAAAGGTAGAGTGATTTGTGGTTAGGTAGTTCCCCTTTTTATAACCTAAGTACTAGCACTAGTACTAATACCTGCATAGTGGGAACACGTTCAGGTTTCGTACGTACTACTAGTAGGCGTGAGTAGGCTTTCGAATGTGATGGGAACAAGGTAAAGATTAATTGATGGTTTTGGTTTCGAGGCCCGAAACGGCTCCCGATGAGTTTAGCGGAATGTAAATTTCAAGTACTACACTGCTCAAATTCATAAATATCGAGTAGTATGTTACTGTCAAAAATTGGCACAAAATACGAAGGAGACCAATGGAAGTACTACTAGCAACCCACGATTTAACTACTCGCATGCGCGCAGTGGAGTAATAATGTCTTTCTTCCGCCCTCACGTCCACTCAATTTGCATGCGCTGTATTAATCGACCATCAATGAAGTGAACGACTTTACACGCGTCAAATTATCACATGGGGTGGATCTTGGTACAAAATTCCGTCTGCCCGCGTACCCGCGTGTGCGTGCGAGGAATGAGTGCGTGCATGGCGTGCGTGCACATCTTCGCTTCGTGCATGTACTGCCAGTATGGCTCAGGGAGGACGAGTACATTCTTCTGGAACCAGCAGCACGTCACTGTGATCAATCCACGCAAGGAGGTCGCGACAACGCCTACACATGTGCCACGTGGCTTCATGAACTGTAAGAGAGACACTGTGTAGCGTGCCATTGGTATTCTAGTTTACGTGTTTTGCACAAACTCGAAATACTAGTAAGGTACACGTGCATTGCACGCATCAGATTTTGCAACCAAATTATGAATAAATACCACACTATAGCATGTAAGCTCTGAGTCATATATGCCTGATGTATCCCTTCATTTAATTCTTATAGTTCATCTCATTCAAAATCAATTAGTTTTTATAAAAAAGCTAAGAACATGGGAATAGGAAAAACATGGGATTATAGTGGAATGTCGTCTTGAATCCTGCAAGATTGTACGAGTGTTTGATTGTGCATAGAAAAAATGCAGAATTATTTCAAAGAGGTTTGAGTGGATGGGATGTTTCCTATGAAATCTAGTGCAAATGAATCATATGGAAAAATTCCTATGGTTTACAATCCTACGAATCAAACAACCAAGATAGGAAATATTCCTAATGATTAGAAACCTCCAAAATTCCTTTGAGAATCCTTTGAATCAAAGAAGCCCTTAATATATTTTATGATTCATGGAATTGTGCGTTGTAAAGCATAAAGTAAAAACAAATAATGGCAATTCAACTAGAAAAAAATTTGGGCCGTTATGATACGGAAGAATCTAGAACAAAAGAGAACCACTGTTGTTTTGAGGTTTGTGCATTATGCTTAAGTTCAACCATGAAGTCTGCTAGATTGTACATGTGGCAAAATCCGGTGGGTGGGCTAGAAGATGGTGCGAGGGGCCGAGTGGAGGGAGACTATGAAGGAATGCACAAGTGGAGATCGGTATTTAGAGAGAGGGGGCGAACACGTGCGCTGATGCGCGTAGTCGCGGGGCCATGAAAAATAAATGAGCTTGGGGGCCAAGCATTGCTAATCCTTTACGAGGAGGGTCAATTCATGAACTTAAACCATTTTTAGCAGCAATTGTCTAATGATCACATTCATATTAGCCTTGATTTATAGTGATGTTAGGGGGGGAGGGGGGCAGGGCCCTTACTGCCCCCTGTCTTCGGCATTGTGCACGCGTCTGAGAGATGAAGAGGAAGGCATGGATGATGAGAGGGGGACGTTGGATACATAATTAATGTGGGTGTATTAGCTATATGTGCTAATCCTATATAGAGATATATAGATTGATCGATGTGGACGTGGGAAAGAGGGTGAGACCTCACTGGATATATTGATTGATCGATTTGTGTGGAAAACTATGAAAGACCTAGCTATATACACACATACATAGAGGAACATCGATCGTTGCGCATGCACGCGTGAGAGATAAAGAATGCCCGATATGATGGAGAGGGGGATGTGTGTTGGTGTGTGCCTTCATGGGAGACCGACCTGAAGAAAAATATTGCATACATGCGATGGATAATGCCGACTGGTAGTGTGTGTGCATGCATGCACGAGAGAAAGTTAGTGGTACAATTATAAAGAGAATACTACTGTGTGGGTGTAAAAGAATAGCTGAGTAGGTGAGGTCACAATCAATGTAAAGTTGAATTCAAATATTTGAATAAGTGATCCTGATGTTTGAAACCCATGCATGCATGAATATAATGGATATCTGCGTGGTGTGGTTCGGAAACAAGCATGTTGTAATGTATACACATTGAACAAGGTTAGACTGATTTGAATTTGAGATACCGATGGCACACATCATTTGGCCACGTCGCATCCGTGCATGGAGACACTATTCTAATTGGAGATGATGGGCGGCTTTTGCATCACATATCTATATCTATACCCCTATATATTATATTTTTTTATATTGTGTGCGGGTAACTTTAACTTTGAAAGATGGTCGTTGGATGAGGCGAATCCGATGGTCCAAAGATGGCAAATTTGAGCACTACTGGTCGTTGGATATCATCTAGATTCCACCAGATTTCGCCACATGTATAATCTAGAAGACTCCATGGTTGAACTTAAGCATAATGCACAAACATCAAAACACAAGCACTTCTTATTTGTTCTAGAATCTTCCGTATCAGAATTGCCCAAATATTTTTCTACATGATTTGCCATTATTTGTTTTTACTTTATGTCTTACGACGCACAATTCCATGAATCTTAAAATAGATTAGCTTTCTTATAAAAACTAGATGATTTTGAATGAAATGAACTATAAGAATTAAATGAACATCTACATCATGCACATATGACTCAAAGCTTGCATGCTATAATGTCGTATTTATTCACAATTTGGTTGCCAAATCTCATGCGTGCAATGCACGTGTACCTTACTCTAGTCTAAATGGTGTCTGTGTGTGTGTTGTGCGTGTTGAGGTGCAAATTGTCTTTTTTGGTACACTTTAAGCTTGTTCTTCCGAAATTTCAAGACGCGCCTTGTTATGCCGAAAATTCAAGCTAGCGTCTCTGTCTATCGTGCTACGAAACTCCCGCCTCTTCAACCCACGCCTTGTTAGCCCGAAATATTTAAGATATATCTTTGTCTCGTTGTGCTCCGACAACTCCCTCCATGTCAACACGTGCCTTGCTATTCTGAAATTACAACGCGCGCGAAAACTGCCACCTCCTATGAAATCCAGACATGCGAAATGCCCGTGGTACCCCTGAACCGAAAGAACCGCCTCAAATCGGTGGGGGTACTTTCGTAACTTACCCCACATTTCGGACAAGCGCGTCTCTAAGCCATGGTTCCCCACTTCCATCCCATCCGCCCACCCATTCGTACACCGAGGCCACAAAAACCCGCGACGAAACCCCACACCCTGCTCCGTCCGCCACCTAGCCGGAGCCTCTTCCCCGACGACGTCGTCCACAGCAACACCTCAACGTCCCTCATCCACCGTACCAGAAGAGGATCCGTCATCGATCTCATCGTCCCGCCGGTTCAGCCACCCCATCCTCCACCTCCAAGGAGCTACCCCGACGTTCCCCTCGTCTTTCGCGCCACCTCCATTTCCACACCGCCGTCTGCACCTGCACCACCGGAAGAGCATCATCATCACCATTTCCTCGGATGATGCTGCGGCCTAATCGGCGCCACCAATGAGGTTGTACACTAATCGCCGCATTTTCTTCTTGATTCGATCTCGCGGTGCTGCCAGCGCTCGGTCCTGAGCCGACACAGCGCGGCTCCATCCACGGCGGCGGCGCCAGCCACTTCCTCCACGGCGTCGCTCCCTCGGCAGCAACATCCACATTAGTAGGACCTGCTGCTGCTTTAGCTCTCGCTCGCGCTGCTGCTCTGGTCTTGCTCTAGGTCCCCTGCCTGGTCTGCTCTTGCTATTGCTCTGATTTAGCTACACTTCAGTCGACTGAATCGACTTTTGGGTCAGTCGATTTTCAGGTGGTGTGGGGCTCGCCGGGGTGAAGGAAGAACCAGCCGCAGCGGGGAGGGGGGCTCACCGGAGAGATACCCCACTATCTATCTTAGGGTTCAGGATGGGGGCGGTGGTCGCCGGCGGTGGCGGGGTGTTGGCGGGGCGGTGGCGTGGGGATCGCTGGAGAAAAAGCTCGGCACGGGGTGGCCTAGGGGGATGGCCGAGGCGGCGGTAGACCGGCGGTGGGGAGTGTTTTCGGGGCGGGCGGGGCGGCGCACGGCCGGCCACTGGCGGCGGGGGGCTGCTGTTTGGCCGGCTCAGGGGGGTGGAGGTTGAAGATGAACCGCAGGCCCTTGATTTTGTATGGAACGGCTGCAAAATCGACTAACCAGAGATGAAAAAGTCAGTCGACCGATGTGTAGCCTCACCTTGCTAGTGCGTTCAGTTTCGACAGCAAAATTCAATTTCGACAGCAAAATTCAGTTTCGACAGTAAAGTTCAGTTTCGACAGTAAAGTTCAGTTTCGACAGTTAAGTTTAGTTTCGATAGTTAAGTTCAGAGATGAGCGGCTGATGTATTTTACATCTAGCACTTTGTGGTTATGTATTTTACGTCATGTATTGGAGATGCTATTAGAATTCCACTCAGGTTAACGTTGTTCGTTGTCTCTCTTGTCCTGCTTCAGCCTCGGCGTCGTACAACTCACCGGAGCTGCTCCAATGATGAAACCCTCCATCACAGCGGAGCAGTACCTCGGACTCCATCTCCAGACGCCTAAGATCTTCTTCCCCTCCTCTGATAGCCAAGTCAGCCGGAGCATCCTCACCGGCCAACCCAATCACGCTGAGATCGACATGGCTTCGCTAAAGAGGTTCTACACTTGTTGCATCTATTTTTTACTCTACATGTTATATATATTGTCCACTGAGAACTCGTAGTAATGGGAAATACGATTATTTTATCCTACTATATGACAAGCAGTGAGGTACCAGGCAACTTAGCTATCCATGATGGACTCTCTTGAACGCCATCATTATTTATCTCTGCGTGTTTCAGCTGTGCATTTGTCGATGGGCCTGGGAGTTGAGCTAGTATGGCAGTGGCATGGGTCCGAAGTAACAGAAGTAGCACAAAAACATTTTTTTAGTGTAGGATTTTCCTTGCTCAAGCCTACCTACTAGAATCGCCAGTGCTTGAAAGGAAAAGTGAATGAAAAACATCGGAATTGGAAAGTTTCCTATGGTACTACTTTTCATGAATTTGGTGCAAAGGAATGGAGCAAAGGAAAACTATAGGATTTGTTCCTTTAGTGTCTCCTTGAAAAAAAAACCGTAGGAATTCTTATTTCCACTTCTCCTTTTCATATTCCTATTCATCAAGCACAAGACTAAGAGATAGTAGCATAATAGCATTATAACCGTACATTTTCTTGTGGTTTGACTTAATCTCACCATGCTTTTTTGCATCCTGTGATCTTCCAATTGTTGTGAATCAAACACGCAGATTGGCAGAAATCCTGTGTTTTTAAATTCTCTATTTTGCACGTGCAATCCTATCCTATTCCTCTCTATTTCCTATCCCTGCATTGTTAGAATCCTCAAATTCAAACAAGCCCTTACTCAATTACTTCTGTTACAGATATGTGTCAAAGAAAACCTTGTGTGGTTTGTCCTGCTCCTGCGACGCTGTGTTCCACCCCAGCTCATCTGCTCCAACGACGGAAGGTATCACCACAGCAAGGATCCACTCTCCATACTATCTTTCGCCGCCTCAGATCTTCTTCCCTGCCGCCGGCAGCCACGGCAACTGCATTACCATCATCAACTGAGCAGATGACCTTGAGGACTACACGGGTCCGCAAGAGAGGTCGCACTCTTCCGTGTCTGCTTACGTTATGCGTCGCTTAATATGATGACATGCTACATTATCGTCGTGTTCACCTATTAGACTCCGAGTCAGTTCCAAACTAATGCTGAAACTTGAGTTTTTAAATGGTTTTGGGGTACATATTGGGGCAGCAATCAGTACTATCTGTCTACTATCTGGTTAATCTCCGGTGTCTACTATGAGTTTCATGTTGGGTGCAAACAAACATTAAAGGAGCCATTATCTGTATTTTTTAACTAAAGCTATTACCTACCTGCTATCATTGGTTTTGGGTCTATCCACAGTTTGCTACCATCACTCTGGATTTGTGCATGCACTCCTTACATAATCTCACTATGTTTTATTCCTATGCATGCCAGTTATTGTACACAATGAAACTGATCATGTAGAGCAAAAGAGAGGAGCCTTGCATGGCAACAAAATTTCATGCAGACGTCGTTCCATGGGGGGTGCAAAGGCAGCCCCCCCTCCACCCATTTCGGATCGTAATCAAGAGGAAGATAACTGTTATGAGAGGGATTCAGAAGGAGAAGACCACTCCTATTTACCCCATGAGGTCTTTGCTCTAACTTAGCATGCTGATGTTGGTAATATCATGCATATGGTGCCTTGCATTGCTTACTGTATACATTAAAGATGGATCTGCTTAGTTTAGCCATGCTTTGTGTCAATGCCATCTGTTTAGTTTCTTTATCGTATATGTGAATCATGCAATGCCATCTTGTCTAGCCAGGCATCATATATGTGAATTTTGCAATGCCACCCTAGTTAGCCAGTCATCTTATATGTGAATTATATCATGCCATCATTTTTTATTACGTGTTAAATTTGTCAACAATTTTAGTACATTCAATTACTCTTCCTGTGCATCAGCCATTTGGCATGGTCATGGAAAAATCTGGAGTGGAAACAAGGTCTTAAGAGCAGACAATGCTATCTGACGAAGCGCATGTCTTGCTGGTTACCGATAGCTCCTCAGAGAAGGATTCAGAGACAGATGACCAGTCATATTCCCCCCCCCCCCCGAGGTGCATGCCCTAACTTGGCAGGGTTATGTTGCTCATATCGTGCGTATGGTATCTTGCATTGCTATGTCATTTGCTTAGTTTAGACATGCGTTGTGTGAATGCAACGTGTTTAGTGTCCAATTACCATATATGTGAATTATGCAATGCCATCTTGTTGCAAGACATTATATATGTGAATTATGCAATGTTATCTTGTTGCAAGGCATTATGTATGTGAATTATGCAATGCCATGCTGTTTAGGCAAGCGTCATTTATGTGAATTATATCATGCCGTCCTTTTTTTGTATTTCTCATTACTTTTGTCGACAATGTTTGTATATTCAACTGCTCTTCCTATGCATCAGCCATTTGAATTGGTGATGGAGAAATGTGGAGTGAAAACAAGGTCTTCAGAGAAGACAATGCTACCTGCTGCAGCAGATATCTTGCTGGTTACAGATAGCTCTTCAGAGGAGGATTCAGAGGCAGATGACCAGTCCTATTATCCCCCTGATGTGTATGCTCAAACTTGGCAGGGTTATATTACTCATATAATGCATATGTTGTATTGCAATGCTTAGTTTTTACATCATATACACAATATTGAATACCATCTCCTTAGTTGACACATCATATATGCGATTGCCCTCTGCTCACTTCCTTAGTATATAAATTATATATTTGAATTATGTCATGCTATGATGTTTACATAGACATCATGTATCTGAATTATGGCATGCCAACCCATTTTCTAAAGACATGATATAGTTATATCATCTCATCCTGTTTACATAGTCATCATATTTAAATTATGTCATTCTATCCGTGAATTTTTATCATGCCATCATGTTTCCATCGAAGGCATGTTTGTGATTTATGGCATGCCAACCACTTTAATAGACACATCGTATAGTTATATCATGTCATCCTGTTTACATAGTCATCATATTTTGAAGTATGCCATTCTATCCTGTTTAGTTAGCCATCATACATGTGAAATTGTGTCATGCTATCCTGTTTAATTAGCCATCATATATGTGAAATTATGTCCTGCTATTCTATTTGCTTAGACAACATCAATGTGAATTATTTCATGCCCTGTTTTCTTCCCAACTATCCATTGCACCTGTCTATCTTACAATGTCTATACATTCAATTACTTTTCTTGTTTATCAGCCATTTCAATTGGAGGGAGTGATGGCAGTATCTGTGGGAGTAAAAACACGGTCTTCAGAAAAGATTGTGCTACCTGTCGATGCAGGTAGAACCACGGTTGTACTTGCCCAAGAACCAGCCCCACCACACATAACCCACACTCATGTAGATTGTACCCCTACCCAGTTGGACAGAGAACCAGCTACACCCCTTCTAACCCCAACCCCAGCAGATAGACACCCAGTTCCCGTTGACACAGCACCGTCTCCACCACAGAGCACCTAAACACGAGTAGTTAGTAAGGCAACTGCAGTGCCCAAATCACAAGGACCACCACTCCGAACCCGAAGTCAATGCTTAAAGCAGAAGAAGAATTGTTCTCAGGTCAGGTTCCGTAGCTATGGTTCATACTACTTTGCTCTTGCATCACTGTATTTATTGATACCAACTAATTTGAAATTTTAAGGATGCAATTGAAACTCCAATGGCGCAACAGGTATGTTTTAAACATGTTTCTTCAACGTGTTTGGCTGTTTGCTATTGTAACTTGCTCTATGTTGATTTCAGTTTCAATTGAATAAACAGTTATGTTCTCATGCCATGCACATTACAAGTGTTGTTATTGCTGTGTAGTTTCCCATACTTATATTCTGTCTATGCTGCTTTGTCTTAAATAGATATGATTCGAACTGTATCTATCTTGATTTGGCAACATAAACTAGAATGATATAGACCATACAGTGACCATACTACATAGATATATGTTTGTTTCATGCCGTTATCCTATCCACCTTACTACTGAACTTGTAAACCTGAGATGTGTTTGTTTGTCTCTCTTTTAGAACGCGGATAAAATATTGGAGAAGAGTACCCTGTTATGCAATGGTAAAGGAAGTAATGTAGATAAGGTTCAAGTTAGTGAGACATCCCTGTTGGCCTCCAAGAAAGCTGATAAAAACTATATTGAAGACACTGAGACAACCCCAAAGTCCTGTCTTGATGTAGTGTTCGAGTTACTGGCTACCACTGCTGGCACCAGCTCTTCGAACTCGTTGCCTGAATCAGTTCGGCTTCTTGAGTCTCAACTTCAAGTTGAAAGACATCGATCAGATGTTATGCGACAGGAAGCCGAAGGACTGAGGAAGTCCCTGCATAATTCATATGCATACTTTCTAGTGCTACAGCAAACGCTGGAGGACTTAAGCGCCAAACAAGAGAAAGTTAATAAGCTTGCTAAGCATCTTGCCAGCATTATGGGTACCCAGGATATTGTTTCTTGAGCTCTTCTGAAGTGGTTTCAGTTCTGGACTTGTTTTGCTGCGACGTTTATATGCTGTTGTGTTCCCTATATTTGCACTGGTGGCGAACTTTGATGCCCAGTGGATGTAATATGTGTAATAGCCGTGATAGCCTAGTGTAAGTTGCTTGCTTATTTATTTCCTTCTTGTCTTGTTTATTTGTTTGCTTGTAGTCAGTGCAGTTCTTTTTCTGTGGTTTGCTAGTGGCTGCAATAACCTATTTTTTAAAAATAGGCCACAATAACCATGGTCTAATATTTACTGTAGTGACACTTGGCCTCCTACGGGCCGTAGAAACTATGGGCCTTCTACGGGCCGTATAAACAGCGAGCCTTCTACGGGCCGCAGAAGCAGTGGGCCTTCTACGGGCCGTAGAAACAATGGGCCTTCTATGGGCCGTAGAAACAATGGGCCTTCTATGGGCCGTATCATCAATGGGCCTTCTAAGGGCCGTATCATCAATGGGCCTTATACGGGCCATATGATTGATTGGCCAAACATGGGTCGAACAGACCGCATTCTGGCCATAAACGGGCTAGAGTTGGAATCGCCCGTTCATTTGCCGACCATAACGGGCCATCGTTAATAGGATGTATTTGATGACGCTATGAAAACGGCCCAACGTATTAACGGACCACAAACGGGCCGACTGTAACCATGGGCTGAATTTGGCCCACAAGCAGAAAATTACAGTAACGGGCCGTAAGTAAACGAATGCTGGAAATGAGCCCAAGAATAAATGGGCACTGAAGAAGGCCGGAAGATAACATGGGGTAGAAACGGCCCAACGGTATAACAGGCCGTTAATGGGTATAAAGTGATACACTATTCATCACGGGACAGTTTCACCACGGGCCGTTAATGGGTGTAAAGTGATACACTGTTCATTACGGGCCAGTTTCACCACGGGCCGTTAATAGGCCAAGAGTTACATAGGGCCTCATATGGGCCGAAAGACGTCATGGGCCATATATGGGCCAGAAGTGAAAATGGGATGAAAACATATTGGATGGCCTAGATGACGCTACTGGGCCTAATTCGGATATGACATAACAGGCCTTGGGTTAGCGGGCTATAAATGGGCTATATTTGAACAGGCCGTTAACAGGTTTTCATGGGACGGCCCGCCAAATTTTGACCAAGTCAAACGGGCCGGCCTTTACACAGGAATGGGCCTCTGTTGGGCCGTGCCACGTGTCGACGTATCATAGGCGCCTATCTGACCCACTGACGAGCTGACATGTGTTTCGTCCGACCAATAAGAATTTTACACGTGGAAATTTCCCGTTGGTCGGGGTTGTTAACTGGTTATCGGATCCAAAACCTGACCTGGTAGCTTAACGGTGTTCCGTTACAGTGGATGCCATGTGTTGGTCACCCTTGACGAAAGCACTTCTGTGACGCGCGATTTATCATCATGGAAGTGGACACTTCCGTGATGATAATTTTGGTAATGTCATGGAACACTTCTATGACAGCACAGGTATGACTATGTTGATTCTCTCATAAATTTCTCATGGATGTACATGCATGACAAAAAAAGCGACCTACGGTGACAAACACGTATCATCACGGAATTGTATTTTTTTGTAGTGATGGTTGATGTGCACCAGTGGGTGGATTACTTTCTGCAGCCTATTTGCCAACAATTTAGTGATGAGCTTGAGACAACAATTCAGGAGAGAGATTGGCCTAAAATCATTTGCTGTCAGAGGTGTGCCACTTCTGTGAATAAGAGTGATGTATGATGTATTTATACTCTCAAAGGAAAGTTTTCCAGCATGAAAATCAGCAATTAACTTAAGAACATCCCCTTTTATAATATCCCAACATGATTTAAAGAATTCATTGTTAAAGCCATCTGGACCGAGAGATTTGTCCAATGGAAGCTCTTTAACCACTTCATTGACCTCTTCCTCTATGAAAGGTAACTCCAAATTCTCAAAGATTGAAGCATCTAGTTTCTGGCCATATAGAGATTCCAGATCAAAATGCATGGTGGTTTTTTGAGAAGTCCCCATTCTTTTCTTATAGGCTTCACATAAGATTGCAGCTTTTCCTACATGGACAGAAATGTCCACTTGGTCATCATTTTGGAGAACAGCAATGTGATTATGCCTATAATTAGTTGAGGCTTTGGTGTGGAATAATTTGGTGTTTTCATCTCCAAATTTCATCCCTTAATTTTTCCCCTCTGCTTCCGGTAAATCTTCTAGTTTCTCAAAACAATTAACAAATGCTCTTTAAGAATTATCCTGCATTTCCATTCATAAATATCCAGCTCTCTAAACTCTTCAAAGAAGTCCCAAAAGAAGATCACCTCATTAATTTTAGCAATATGAGTTTTAAGGAAAGAGAGAGATCTAGCCCTGAGTTTCAAGGCCCTCCTGAGATTTTTGAATTTCGCATTTAAGCACTTGGCAGGATCGAAATTACCCACAGGAATATTCCAAGCATTAGGTACCACTTGTTTGAAGTTAGAATGTGGCAACCAGTAATTTTCAAATCTGAAAACTCCTGGTTTGGGAATAGCAGTACCAATTTTAATCACACGAGGTAAATGATCAGAGATAGGTTTAACTAGTGGAAGCACAATAGTATTGGGGAAAGTGGTCATCCAAGATGCAGAGGTAAAAAACCAATCAAGTTTAACCAAAAGAGGATCTTGTTGCATATTACTGCAACTAAATTGTCTTCCATGTAGAGAACTCCACTAATCCTTGCTTACTAATAGCCTCATTGGACATTAGCATGTCATCGACATCTCCACCAGGTCCATTCCTATCTGAAGGTGATCTAATAAATATGAAATCTCCCATAAGTATCCAATCGACATCAACAGGCATATGAATACTCTAAAGCCAATCAATAAACTCAATATTGTGTTGTGGATTAGTGTAGCTTGTCATTACCATGCTCTACTTTTGCTAAATATTGTTGCTGGAAGATTGTTAACATGAAGTTTATTTTTGCCATGCGTTTTGCTAGCGATCCATGCACCCTATGAACTTGCTCTTACCATGTTTAGCTTCATAATTGTGTCTTCTTGCTGTCGGTTACTTTGTGATGCCATGTAATGCTTTGTGGTGAGTGGCATGAGCTTGCAAAGTTGCTATCATGAATCTATTTTTGCCATGTCATGTTTTTCTTCTCAGTCTGAAACTGATCATATCACTTGCCATGTTTGCATGGGTGCTACCTCATTTTCTGTGCGTATTTGGGTAAAGCTCAGTAAGGGAGATTTGTTCTTTGCCTTTAGTACTAGCATGCCATGCCTTTGTTTGGCATGACATGTTCCTGTAGCAGGTTGTTTGCTAGCTCTAAGCATTGCTACCTGATGATGTTTATAGCATGTTTAGTATTTTCACTAAGTCTATGATGCTGTTATCATTTGCATTTTTGCCATGCTATTTTAGGCTTGATCTAGTGAGTTCTAGCAGGAGCTTAGTGTTCATGATTTGTAGAGTTTCACCTATACTTCACTGACATGTGCTTTGTTGCTTTGTTGGAGTGCTGTAGCATAGTTTCTTGTTGCATCTTAAGTGCTATGATGTTGTTAAGCGAAGTTTTGCATCGTTCTTGTTTTGCTTGTCATTTGCAAACCGTGCATCCGTTTCCGGTGATCCTTATATCGATTTCGACCAAAATCACTCCAGCTTTCCAGTCGCCTGCTTGGTTTGCCAAGTTGATGCATTGATCATCCTTTCCCTTCCGGACTACCCACGTCTTGCATCATGTTGCTTGTGCATTGCACCGTGATTGATTGTTGTTCCGTTGCATGTGTAGATCCGTGGAGACGAGTTCATGAACGAGGAACCTAGTTGTTCTCTCTATCGCTATGTTGCGCTACCTACCACTTGTTTATCATGCTTCCCATATTTCCATGTCAAGACTCTAATCCACCTTCCTAGCAAACTATTGTTTGTCTAAGTTACCGCTTTTGCTCACCCCTCTTATAGCTTTGCTAGTTGGGGGTGTCTTGCGGGTTGTTCCATGTTGGAACATGGATATGTTGAGATATCACAATATCTCGTATTTTAATTAATGCATCTATATACTTGGAAAAGGGTGGAAGCCTTGGCCTTTTTCTCAGTGTTTTGTTCCACTCTTGCCTCCTTAGTTTTTGTCATACCGGTCTTATGTTCCCCGATTTTGCATTCCTTACGCGGTTGGGGTTATGGGACCACCTTGACAATTTGCTTTGAATAAAACTCCTCCAAATAGGTCCAATCTTGGTTTTAACATTTGTCTAATAACATCCTAAAATTTTGCCTAGGGAGTAATTAACCTGAGGATCATCGTTATTCTGCCCCCCGGGCTAGTGCTCCTCTGAGTCTTAGTCCGAACCGACTAGACTGCGGGGCCACCTCAGGGAAACTTGAGGTTTGGGTTTACTCATAGTATGTCTCATCCGGTGTGCCCTGAGAACGAGATATGTGCAGCTCCTATCGGTATTTGTCGACACATTCGGGCGGTCTTGCTGGTCTTGTTTTACCATTGTCGTAATGTATTGTAACCAGGATTCCGAGACTGATCGGGTCTTTCCACGAGAAAGAATATCCTTCAGTGATCGTGAGAGCTTGTGATGGGATAAGTTGGGACACCCTGCACGGTATGAACTTTCGAGAGCCGTGGCCGGGGTTATGTGGCAGATGGAAATTTGTTAATATCCGGTTGTAGAGAACTTGACACTTGACTTAATTAAAATGAATCAACCGAGTGTGTAGCCGTAATCGTCTCTTTTTGGCAGAGTCCGAGAAGTGAACACGGTTGGGTTATGCATGATCGTAAGTATTTCAAGATCACTTCTTGATCTCTTCTAGTCTTACGACCGTTGCGTAGTTTCTCATCTTACTCTTGTACTCGTATGTTAGCCACCATACTTGCTTAGCGATTGCTGCAACTCGACCTCATAACCACATCCTACCCATAAGCTTAAATAGTCTTGATCTCGTGGGTTTGGAGATTGATGAGTCCTTGTGACTCACAGATACTACCAAAACAGTTGCAGGTGCCGATGATACCAGTACAGGTGATGCTACCGAACTCAAGTGGGAGTTCGACGAGGACATTGGTCGTTACTACGTGTCTATTCCGGATGATCAATAGTGGTGCCCAGTTGGGACGATCAGGGATCTAGCATCTGGGGTTATCTTCAATTCATTTGGATTTGTCTGTAGTCAGACTATGTGTGTACTCTGAATGATGTATGAATTATTTGATCATTGTGTGACGTGGTGACTGTAAGCCAACTATCTATTATCCCTTTCTTGTTCATTACGCGGGATTTTGTGAAGATGACACTTCTTGCGATGAAACCAACATGCGATTATGCCTCTAAGTCATGCCTCGACACGTGGGAGATATAGCTGCATCTTGGGCATTACAGGCTGGCCTTCCACCAGAATGATCCAATCCAACTATTTCCTGGTAGTGAACAATTGTTGTAATATGATTCCCAAATCAAATTGACCCAGGGAATGACATGCCTGTTATAGAACTTGTCAAGATTCGTATGCAGCAGGGCTTTGTTTTGTACAAAAATATCTAACACTCCCAAGCCCCCTTGATCTTTTGGCATACAGACAGTAGTCCAAGCCACCATTGTAGGTGTATGGTCTTCTAAATCAGGGCCTCTCCATAAATAGTGTCTCAAATATTTGATTACCTGTGTTTTAGTTGTGACAGGAACATCAAGGCATCCAATGAAGTAGATCAGAAGTGAGTTTAGGACTGATTTAACTTGCAACAGTCTACTAGCCAGAGTCATAAATGAGGACAAACACAGAAGCTTTTTTGAAATGTTGTTACTAGTGGAAGGCACTGCTCAACATTAGGCTTGTGAAAGCCTAGAGGTCTCCCTAGTTATTGGAAAGGAAAGGATTTCCTTTTACATTGAAATGAGTTGATCAAAATCTCCAGTTTCTCCTCAGGCACATTAATTGGGATAAGACTTGATTTACTATAATTAACCTTAAGGCCCGTGGCATCAGCAAAAGTGTTGATAAGGGCTTTGACGCAATGAAGTTATTTTGCATCTACTTGTAGTAGAACCAGAGTATCATCAGCATACTAAACTATAGGGAAATCAGGGCAAGAATACACTTGTAGGGGTGATGAAAGCAAACCAAGTTGCATAGCCTTGTTGAGGATTGACTGATGCATATAAGCTGCAAGCACAAAGAGGAGAGGAGACAGTGGGTCCCCTTGCCTAACTCCTCTTAGACAGTAATTATTTCCCTAGGAACACCATTCAACATAATAGCTAATGAAGCAGAGGAGAAAAACATTCTGATCCATGTGATCCATCTGTCCCCCAAACATTTAGCTTTCAAAATATCCAACATTGCTTGGTGCTCATGGTGTCAAAGCTTTTCAAAATCAAGCTTTAGCATTATAGTCTCTTCTTTGGACTTTTGGCACTGATGTAGATATTCATAAGCCCATCCCAAGCCGTCATGGATGGCTCTTTCTTTAAGAAAACCACACTGGTTGATGTGCACCAGTTGAGGAGAGAACTTGGCCTAAAATCATTTGATGTCAGAAGTGTGCCACTTCTGTGAATAAGAGTGATGTATGATGTATTTATACTCTCAAGGGACAGTTTTCCAGCATGAAAATCAGCAATTAACTTAAGAACATCCCCTTTTATAATATCCCAACATGATTTAAAGAATTCATTGTTAAAGCCATCTGGACCTGGGGATTTGTATAATGGAAGCTCTTTAACCACTTCATTGACCTCTTCCTCTGTGAAAGGTAACTCCAAATTCTCAAAGATTGAAGCATCTGGTTTCTGGCCATATAGAGATTCCAGAACAAATTGCATGGTGGTTTTTTGAGAAGTCCCCATTCTTTTCTTATAAGGTTCACATAAGATTGCAGCTTTTCCTGCATGGTTAGAAATGTCCACTTGGTCATTATTCCGGAGAACAGCAATGCGATTATGCCTATAATTAATTGAGGCTTTGATGTGGAAGAATTTGGTGTTTTCATCTCCAAATCACACCCCTTAATTTTACCCATCTGCATCCAGTAAATCTTCTAGTTTCTCAAAAGAATTAACAGATGAGTTTCAAGGCCCTCCTAATATTTTGGAATTTCACATTTAAGGACTTGTCAGCATCCAAATTGCCCACAGGAATATTCCAATCATTAGGTACCACTTGTTAGAAGTCAGAATGTTGCAACCAGTAATTTTCAAATTTGAAAACTCTTGCTTTGGGAATAGAATTACCAATTTTAATCACACAACGCAAGTGATCAAATATAGGTTTAGCTAGTGGAGGCACAATAGTATTGGGGAAAGTGGTCATCCAAGATGCAGAGGTAAAAAACCAATCAAGTTAAACCAAAAGAGGATCTTGTTGCATATTACTCCAACTAAATTGTCTTCCATGTAGAGAACTCCACTAATCCTTAGTTACTAATAGCCTCATTGAACACTAGCATGTCATTAACATCTCCACTAGGTCTATTCCTATCTGATGGTGATCTAATAAAGATGAAATCTCCCATAAGAATCCAATCCACATCAGCAGGCATATGAATACTCTGAAGCCAATCAATAAACTCAATCTTGTCTTGTGGAGTAGTGTAGCTTTTCATTACCATGCTCTACTTTTGCTAAATATTGTTGCTGGCAGATTGTTAACATGAAGTTCATTTTTGCCATGTGTTTTGCTAGCGATCCATGCACCCGAT
Source organism: Triticum urartu (assembly GCF_003073215.2). Taxonomy (NCBI): domain Eukaryota; kingdom Viridiplantae; phylum Streptophyta; class Magnoliopsida; order Poales; family Poaceae; genus Triticum; species Triticum urartu. The sequence continues at coordinate 349,533,254 of NC_053023.1, forward strand.
GAACGTGCTCTTGCCATGTTTAGCTTCATAATTGTGTCTTCTTGTTGTCGGTTACATTATGATGCCATGTAGTGCTTTGTGGTGAGTGGCATGAGCTTGCAAAGTTGCAATCATGAATCAGTTTCTGCCATGTCATGCTTTTCTTCTAAGTCTGAAACTGATCATATCACTTGTCATGTTTGCATGGGTGCTACCTCATTTTCTGTGCGTATTTGGGTAAAGCTCAGTAAGGGAGATTTGTTCTTTGCCTTTAGTACTAGCATGCCATGATTTTGTTTGCCATGATATGTTCCTGTAGTAGGTTGTTTGCTAGCTCTAAACATTGCTACCTGATGTTGTTTATATCATCATCATACTGAACTATAGGAAATCAGGGCAAGAATCCACTTGTAGCGGTGATGAAAGCAAACCAAGTTGCTTAGCCTTGTTGAGGGTTAACTGAAGCAGATCAGCTACAAGGACAAAGAGGAGAGGAGATGGTGGGTCCCCTTGCCTAACTCCTCTTAGACAGTAATTTTTTTCCCAGGCACACCATTCAACATAACTTCTAATGAAGTAGAGGAGAACAACATTCTGATCCATGTGATCCATCTGACCCCCAAACCTTTAGCTTTCAAAATATCTAACATTGCTTGGTGCTCACAGTGTAAAAATCCTTTTCAAAATCAAGCTTTAGCATTATAGTCCCTTCTCTGGAGTTTTGGCACTGATATAGATATTATAAGCATTTCCCAAGTAGTCATGGATGGATCTTTATTTAAGGAAACCATACTGGTTGATGTGCACCAGTCGAAGGATTACATTCTGTAGCCTATTTGCCTACAATTTAGTGATGAGCTTGAGACAACAGTTGAGGAGAGAAATTGGCCTAAACTCATTTGCTGTCAGAGGTGTGCCACTTCTTTGAATAAGAGTGATGTATGATGTATTTATACTCTCAAGGGAAGTTGTCCAGCATGAAAATCAGCAATTAACTTAAGAACATCCCCTTTTATAATATCCCAACATGATTTAGAAAATTCATTGTTAAAGCCATCTGGACCTAGAGATTTGTCAAAGAGAAGCTCTTTAACCACTTCATTGACCTCTTCCTTTGTGAAAGGTAACTCCAAATTCTCAAAGATTGCAGCATCTGGTTTATGGCCATATAGAGATTCCAGATCAAAATGCATGGTGGTTTTTTGGGAAGTCCCCATTCTTTTCTTACAAGCTTCACATAAGATTGCAGCATTTCCTGCATGGTCAGAAATGTCCACTTGGTCATCATTCTGGAGAACAGCAATGTGATTATGCCTATAATTAATTGAGGCTTTAGTGTTGAAGAATTTGGTGTTTTCATGTCCAAATTACACCCTTTAATTTTACCCCTCTGCTTCCAGTAAATCTTCTAGTTTCTCAAAAGAATTAACATATGCTCTTTAAGAATTATCCTCCATTTCCATTCATTAATATCCAGCTCTTTGAACTCTTCAAAGAAGTCCCAAAGGAAGATCACCTCATTAATTTTAGTAATATGAGTTTTAAGGAAAGAGAGAGATCTAGCCCTGAGTTTCAAGGCCCTCCTGAGATTTTTGAATTTTGCATTTAAGAACTTGGTAGGATCCAAATTACCCACAGGAATATTCCAAGCATTAGGTACCACTTGTTTGAAGTCAGAATGTGGCAACCAGTAATTTTCAAATCTGAAAACTCTTGGTTTGGGAATAGCAGTACCAATTTTGATCACATGAGGCAAATAATCAGAGATAGGTTTAAGTAGTGGAAGCTCAATAGTATTGGGGAAAGATTTCACCCAAGATGCAGAGGTAAAAAATCAATGAAGTTTAACCAAAAGAGGATCTTGTTGCATATTACTCCAACTAAATTGTCTTCCATGTACAGAACTCCACCAATCCTTGGTTACTAATAGCCTCATTGGACATTAGCATGTCATCAACATCTCCATAAAGTCTATTCCTATCTGAAGGTGATCTAATAAAGATGAAATCTCCCATAATAATCCAATCCGCATCAACAAGCATATGAATACTCTGAAGCCAATCAATAAACTCAATCTTGTCTTGTGGAGTAGTGTAGCTTGTCATTACCATGCTCTACTTTCACTAAATATTGTTGCTGGCAGATTGTTAACATGAAGTTTATTTTTGCCATGTGGTTTGCTAGCGATCCATGCACCCTATGAACTTGCTCTTACCATGTTTAGCTTCATAATTGTGTCATCTTGCTATCGGTTACCTTCTGATGCCATGCAATGCTTTGTGTTGAGTGGCATGAGCTTGCAAAGTTTCTATCATGAATCTGTTTCTTCCATGTCATGTTTTTCTTCTTAGTCCGAAACTGATCATATCACTTGCCATGTTTGCATGGGTGCTACCTCATTTTCCGTGCGTATTTGGGCAAAGCTCAGTAAGGGAGATTTGTTCTTTGCCTTTAGTACTAGCATGCGATGCCTTTGTTTGCCATGATATGTTCCTGTAGTAGGTTGTTTGCTAGCTCTAAACATTGCTACCTGATGCTGTTTATAGCATGTTTAGTATTTTCACCAAGTCTGTGAAGTTGTTATCATTTGCATTTTAGCCATGATATTTTAGGCTTGATCTAGTGAGTTCTAGAAGGAGCTCAGTGTTCATGATTTGTAGAGCTTCGCCTATACTTCACTGCCATGTGATTTGCTGCTATGTTGGAGTGTTGTAGCATAGTTTCTTGTTGCATCTTAAGTGGTATGATGTTGTTAAGCGCAGTTTTGCATCGTTCTTGTTTTGCTTGTCATTTGCAAACCGTGCATCCGTTTCCAGTGATCCTTATATCGATTTCGACCAAAATCACTCCAGCTTTCCAATCGCATGCTTGGTTTGCCAAGTTGATGCATTGATGATCCTTTCCCTTCCGGACTACCCATATGCATTGCATGTCATATCTTGCATTCCATGCCACGTCTTGCATCATGTTGCTTGTGCATTGCATCGTGATTGATTGTTGTTCCATTGCATGTGTTCTTGCATTGGGTAGATCCGGGGAGACGAGTTCGTGAACAAGGAACCTAGTTGTTCTCTCTATCGCTATGTCGCACTACCTACCACTTGTTTATCATGCTTCCCATATTTCCATGTCAAGACTCTAATCCACCTTCCTAGCAAATTTTTGTTTGTCTAAGTTACCGCTTTTCCTCACCCCTCTTATAGCATTGCTAGTTGCGGGTGTCTTGCAGGTTGTTCCATGTTGGAACATGGATATGTTGAGATATCACAATATCTCGTATTTTAATTAATGCATCTATATACTTGGAAAAGGGTGGAAGCCTTGGCCTTCTTCTCGGTGTTTTGTTCCACTCTTTCCGCCTTAGTTTCTATCATACCAGTGTTATCTTCCTTGATTTTGCGTTCCTTACGCGGTTGGGGTTATGGGACCACCTTGACAGTTTGCTTTGAATAAAACTCATCCAGCAAGGTCCAACCTTGGTTTTAACATTTGTCTAATAACATCCTAAAATTTTGCCTAGGGAGTAATTAACCTGAGGATCATCGTTATTCTGCCCCCCGGGCTAGTGCTCCTCTGAGTCTTAGTCCGAACCGACTAGACTGCGGGGCCACCTCAGGGAAACTTGAGGTTTGGGTTTACTCATAGTATGTCTCATCCGGTGTGCCCTGAGAACGAGATATGTGCAGCTCCTATCGGTATTTGTCAACACATTCGGGCGGTCTTGCTGGTCTGGTTTTACCATTGTCGTAATGTATTGTAACCAGGATTCTGAGACTGGTCGGGTCTTTCCACGAGAAAGAATATCCTTCGCTGATCGTGAGAGCTTGTGATGGGATAAGTTGGGACACCCTGCAGGGTATAAATTTTCGAGAGCCGTGACCGCGGTTATGTGGCAGATGGAAATTTGTTAATATCTGGTTGTAGAGAACTTGACACTTGAGCTAATTAAAATGTATCAACCGCGTGTGTAGCCGTAAATGTCTCTTTTTGGCGGAGTCCGGGAAGTGAACATGGTTGGGTTATGCATGATCGTAAGTAGTTCAAGATCACTTCTTGATCGCTTCTAGTCATACTACCATTGCGTAGTTTCTCATCTTACTCTTGTACTCGTATGTTAGCGACCATACTTGCTTAGCGCTTGCTGCAACTTGACCTCATAACCACGTCCTACCCATAAGCTTAAATAGTCTTGATCTCGTGGGTTTTGAGATTGTTGAGTCCATGTGACTCATAGATACTACCAAAACAGTTGCAGGTGCCGATGATACCAGTACAGGTGATGCTACCGAACTCAAGTGGTTGTTCGACGAGGACTTTGGCCGTTACTACATGTCTTTTCCGGATGATCGGTAGTGGTGCCGAGTTGGGACGATCAGGGATCTAGCATCTGGGGTTATCTTCAATTCATTTGGATTTGTCTGTAGTCAGACTATGTGTGTACTCCGAATGATGTATGAATTATTTGATCATTGTGTGATGTGGTGATTGTAAGCCAACTATCTATTATCCCTTTCTTGTTCATTACATGGGATTTTGTGAAGATGACCCTTCTTGCGACGAAACCAACATGCGGTTATGCCTCTAAGTCATGCCTCGACACATGGGAGATATAGCCGCATCTTGGGCGTTACAGGTTGGCCTTCCACCAGAATGATCCAATCCAACTATTTCCTGGTAGTGAATAATTGTTGTAATATGATTCCCAAATCAAATTGACCCAGGGAATGGCATGCCTGTTATAGAACTTGTCAAGATTCTTAAGCAGCAGGGCTTTGTTTTGTACAAAAATATCTAGCACTCCCAAGCCCCCTTGATCTTTTGGCATACAGATAGTAGTCCAAGCCACCATTGCAGGTCTATGGTCTTCTAAATTAGGGCCTCTCCATAAATAGTGTCTCAAATATTTGATTACCTGTGTTTTAGTTGTGATAGGAACATCAAGGCATCCCATGAAGTAGATCAGAAGTGAGTTTAGGACTGATTTAACTTGCAGTCGTCTACTAGCCAGAGTCATAAATGAGGACAAACACACAAGCTTTTTTGCAATGTTGTTACTAGTGGAAGGCACTGCTCAACAGTAGGCTTGTGAAGGCCTAGAGGTCTACCTAGGTATTGGAAAGGAAAGGATTTCCTTTTACATTGAAATGATTTGATCAAAATCTCCAGTTTCTCCTAAGGCACATTAATTGGGATAAGACTTGATTTACTGTAATTAACCTTAAGGCCCGTGGCATCAGCAAAAATGTTGAGAAGGGCTTTGAGGCAGTGAAGTTGATTTGCATCTACTTGTAGTAGAACCAGAGTATCATCAGCATACTAAACTATAGGGAAATCAGTGCAAGAATACACTTGTAGGGGTGATGAAAGCAAACCAAGTTGCATAGCCTTGTTGAGGATTGACTGATGCAGATCAACTGCAAGGACAAAGAGGAGAGGAGACAGTGGGTCCCCTTGCCTAACTCCTCTTAGACAGTAATTCTTTTCCTAGGAACACCATTCAACATAATAGCTGATGAAGCAGAGGAGAACAACATTCTGATCCATGTGATCCATCTGTCCCCCAAACCTTTAGCTTTCAAAATATCCAACATTGCTTGGTGCTCACGGTGTCAAAGCCTTTTCGAAATCAAGCTTTAGCAATATAGTCTCTTCTTTGGACTATTTGCACTGATGTAGATATTCATAAGCCCATCCCAAGCAGTCATGGATGGCTCTTTCTTTAAGAAAACCATACTGGTTGATGTGCACCAGTTGGAGGATTACTTTCTGCAGCCTATTTGCCAACAATTTAGTTATGAGCTTGAGACAACAGTTGAGGAGAGAACTTGTCCTAAAATCATTTGATGTCACAGGTGTGCCACTTCTGTGAATAAGAGCGATCTGTGATGTATTTATACTCTCAAGGGACAGTTTTCCAGCATGAAAATCAGCAATTAACTAAAGAACATCCCCTTTTATAATATCCCAACATGATTTAAAGAATTCATTGTTAAAGCCATCTAGACCTGGAGATTTGTCCAATGGAAGCTCTTTAACCACTTCATTGGCCTCTTCCTCTGTGAAAGTTACTCCAAATTCTCAAAGATTGAAGCATCTGGTTTCTGGCCATATAGAGATTCCAGATCAAAATGCATGGTGGTTTTTTGAGAAGTCCCCATTTTTTTCTTATAAGCTTCACATAAGATTGCAGCTTTTCCTGCATGGTCAGAAATGTCCACTTGGTCATCATTCTGGAGAATAGCAATGCAATTATGCCTATAATTAATTGAGGCTTTGATGTGGTAGAATTTGGTGTTTTCATCTCCAAATTACACCCCTTAATTTTACCCCTCTGCTTCCAGTAAATCTTCTAGTTTCTCAAAAGAATTAACAGATGCTCTTTAAGAATTATCCTGCAGTTCCATTCATAAATATCCAGCTCTTTGAAATCTTCAAAGATGTCCCAAAGGAAGATCACCTAATTAATTTTAGCAATATGAGTTTTACGGCAAGAGAGAGAGATCTAGCCCTGAGTTTTAAGGCCCTCCTAATATTTTGGAATTTCACATTTAAGCACTTGGCAGCATCCAAATTACCCACAGGAATATTCCAATCTTTAGGTACCACTTGTTAGAAGTCAGAATGTTGCAACCAATAATTTTCAAATCTGAAAACTCTTGCTTTGGGAATAGCAGTACCAATTTTAATCACACAAGGCAAATGATCAAAGATAGGTTTAGCTAGTGGAAGCACAATAGTATTGGGGAAAGTGGTCATCCAAGATGCAGAGGTAAAAAGCCAATCAAGTTAAACCAAAAGAGGATCTTATTGCATATTACTCCAATTAAATTATCTTCCATGTAGAGAAATCCACTAATCCTTGGTTACTAATAGCCTCATTGAACATTAGAATGTCATTAACATCTCCATCAGGTCTATTCCTATCTGAAGGTGATCTAATAAAGATGAATCTGCCATAAGAATCCAATCCACATCAGCAGGCATATCAATACTCTGAAGCCAATCAATAAACTCAATCTGGTCTTGTGGAGTAGTGTAGCTTGTCATTACCTTGATCTACTTTTGCTAAATATTGTTGCTGGCAGATTGTTAACATGAAGTTCATTTTTGCCATGTGTTTTGCTAGCGATCCATGCACCCTATGAACTTGCTCTTGCCATGTTTAGCTTCATAATTGTGTCTTCTTGCTCTCGGTTACATTGTGATGCCATGTAGTGCTTTGTGGTGAGTGGCATGAGCTTGCAAAGTTGCTATCATGAATCTGTTTCTGCCACGTCATGCTTTTCTTCTAAGTCTAAAAATGATCATATCACTTGTCATGTTTGCATGGGTGCTACCTCATTTTCTATGCGTATTTGGGTAAAGCTCAGTAAGGGAGATTTGTTCTTTGCCTTTAGTAGTAGCATGCCATGCCTTTGTTTGCCATGATATGTTCATGTAGTAGGTTGTTTTCTAGCTCTAAAAATTGTTGCCTAATGATGTTTATATCATCAGGATACTGAACTATAGGAAATCAGGGCAAGAATCCACTTGTAGCGGTGATGAAAGCAAACCAAGTTGCTTAGCCTTATTGAGGGTTGACTGAAGAAGATCAGCTACAAGGACAAAGAGGAGAGGAGACAGTGGGTCCCCTTGCCTAACGCCTGTTAGAAATCAAATTTCTATCCCAGGCACACCATTCAACATAATTTCTAATGAAGCAGAGGAGAACAACATTCTGATCCATGTGATCCATCTGTCCCCCAAACCTTTAGCTTTCAAAATATCCAACATTGCATGGTTCTCATGGTGTCAAAAGCCTTTTCAAAATCAAGCTTTAGCATTATAGTCTCTTCTTTGGACTTTTGGAACTGATGTAGATATTATAAGCCCATCCCAAGCAGTCGTGGATGGATCTTTCTTTGAGGAAACCATACTGGTTGATGTGCACCAGTTGGAGGACTACTTTCTGCTACCTATTTGCCAACAATTTAGTGGTGAGCTTGAGACAACAGTTGAGGAGAGAAATTGACCTAAACTCATTTGCTGTCAGAGGTGTGCCACTTCTGTGAATAAGAGTGATGTATGATGTACTTATACTCTCAAGGGAAAGTTGTCCAGCATGAAAATCAGCAATTAACTTAAGAACATCCCCTTTTATAATATCCCAACATGATTTAAAGAATTCATTGTTAAAGCCATCTGGACCTGGAGATTTGTCCAATGGAAGCTCTTTAACCACTTCATTGACCTCTTCCTCTGTGAAAGGTAACTCCAAATTCTCAAAGATTGAATCATCTGGTTTCTGGCCATATAGAGATTCCAGATAAAAATGCATGGTGGTTTTTTGAGAAGTCCCCATTCTTTTCTTATAAGCTTCACATAAGATTGCAGCTTTTCCTGCATGGTCAGAAATGTCCACTTGGTCATCATTCTGGAGAACAACAATGTGATTATGCCTATAATTAATTGAGGCTTTGGTGTGGAAGAATTTGGTGTTTTCATCTCCAAATTACACCCCTTAATTTTACCCCTCTGCTTCCAGTAAATCTTCTAGTTTCTCAAAAGAATTAACAGGTGCTCTTTAAGAATTATCCTGCAGTTCCATTCATTAATATCCAGCTCTTTGAACTCTTCAAAGAAGTCCCAAAGTAAGATCACCTCATTAATTTTAGCAATATGAGTTTTAAGGCAAGAAAGAGATCTAGACCAGAGTTTCAAGGCCCTCCTGATATTTTTGAATTTCGCATTTAAGCACTTGGCAGCATCCAACTTACCCACAGGAATATTCCAAGCATTAGGTACCACTTGTTTGAAGTCAGAATGTTGCAACCAGTAATTTTCGAATCTGAAAACTCTTGCTTTGGGAATAGCAGTAACAATTTTATTCACACAAGGCAAATGATCAAAGATAGGTTTAGCTAGTGGAAGCACAATATTATTGGGGAAAGTGTTCATCCAAGATGCGGAGGTAAAGAACCAATCAAGTTAAACCAAAAGAGGATCTTGTTGCATATTACTCCAACTAAATTGTCTTACATGTAGAGAACTCCACTAGTCCTGTGTTACTAATTGCCTCATTGAACATTAGCATGTCATTAACATCTCCACCAGGTCTATTCCTATCTTAGGGTCATCTAATAAATATGAAATCTCCCATAAGAATCCAATCCACATCAGCAGGCATATGAATACTCTGAAACCAATCAATAAACTCAATCTTGTCTTGTGGAGTAGTGTAGCTTGTCATTACCATGCTCTACTTTTGCTAAACCTTCCAGCAACAATATTTAGCAAAAGTAGAGCATGGTAATGACAAGCTACACTACTCCACAAGAGAAGATTGAGTTTATTGATTGGTTTCAGAGTATTCATATGCCTGCTGATGTGGATTGGATTCTTATGGCAGATTGTTAACATGAAGTTCATTTTTGCCATGTATTTTGCTAGCGATCCATGCACCCTATGAACTTGCTCTTGCCAGGGTTAGCTTCATAATTGTGTTTTCTTGCTCTCGGTTACATTGTGATGCCATGAAATGCTTTGTGGTGAGTGGCATGAGCTTGCAAAGTTTCTATCATGAATCTGTTTCTGCCATATCAGGGTTTTCTTGTATGTCTGAAATTGATCATATCACTTGTCATGTTTCATGGGTGCTACCTCATTTTCTGTTCGTATTTGAGTAAAGCTTAGTAAGGGAGATTTGTTCTTTGCCTTTAGTACTAGCATCCCATGCATTTGTTTGCCATGATATGTTCCTGTAGTAGGTTTTTTGCTAGCTCTAAACATTGCCACCTGATGTTGTTTATATCATCAGTATACTAAACTATAGGAAATCAGGGCCAGAATCCACTTGTAGCGGTGATGAAACCAAACCAAGTTGCTTATCCTTGTTGAGGGTTGACTGAAGCAGATCATTCAACATAATTGCTAATGAAGTAGAGGAGAACGACATTCTGATCCATGTGATCATCTGTCCCCCAAACTTTTAGCTTTCAAAATAGCCAACATTGCTTGGTGCTCACGGTGTCAAAAGCCTTTTCAAAATCAAGCTTTAGCACTATAGTCTCTTATTTGGACTTCTGGCACTGATGTAGATATTCATAAGCCCATCCCAAGCAGTCGTGGATGGATCTTTCTTTAAGAAAACCATACTGGTTGATGTGCACCAGTTGGAGGATTACTTTCTGCAGCCTATTTGCCAACAATTTAGTGATGAGCTTGAGACAACAGTTGAGGAGAGAAATTTGCCTAAACTCATTTGCTGTCAAAGGTGTGCTAGTTGTGTGAATAAGAGTGATGTATGATGTATTTATACTCTCAAGGGAAAGTTGTCCTGCATGAAAATCAGCAATTAACTTAAGAACATCCCCTTTTATAATATCCCAACATGATTTAAAGAATTCATTGTTAAAGCCATCTCTACCTGGAGATTTATGCAATGGAAGCTCTTTAATCACTTCATTGACCACTTCCTCTGTGAAAGGTAACTCCAAATTCTCAAAGATTGACGCATCTGGTTTCTGTCCATATAGAAATTCTAGATCAAAATGCATGGTGGTTTTTTGAGAAGTCCCCATTCTTTTCTTATAAGCTTCACATAAGATTGCAACTTTTCCTGCATGGTCAGAAATGTCCACTTAGTCATCATTCTGGAGAACAACAATGTGATTATGCCCATAATTAATTGAGGCTTTGGTGTGGAAGAATGTGGTGTTTTCATCTCCAAATTTCACCCCTTAATTTTTTCCCTCTGCTTCCGGTAAATCTTCTAGTTTCTCAACAGAATTAACAGATGCTCTTTAAGAATTATCCTGCAGTTCCATTCATTAATTTCCAGCTCTCTTAACCCTTCAAAGAAGTCGCAAAGGAAGATCACCTCATTCATTTTAGCAATCTAAGTTTTAAGTCAAGAGAGAGATCTAGCATAGAGTTTCAAGGCCCTCCTGAGATTTTTGAATTTCGCATTTAAGCACTTGGCAGCATCCAAATTACCCACAAGAATATTCCAAGCATTAGGTACCACTTGTTAGAAGTCAGAATGTTGCAACTAGTAATTTTCAAATATGAAAACTCTTTCTTTGGGAATAGCAGTACCAATTTTAATCGCACAAGGCAAATGATCAGAGATAGGTTTAGCTAGTGGAAGCACAATAGTATTGGGGAAAGTGGTCATCCAAGATGCAGAGGTAAACAAACCAATCAAGTTTAACCAAAAGAACATCTTGTTGCATATTACTCCAACTAAATTGTCTTCCATGTAGAGAACTCCACTAGATCTTGGTTACTAATAGCCTCATTGAACATTACCATGTCATTAACATCTCCACCAGGTCTATTCCTATCTGAAGGTGATGTAATAAAGATGAAATCTCCCATAAGAATCCAATCCACATTAGCAGGCATATGAATACTCTGAAGCCAATTAATAAACTCAATCTTGTCTTGTGGTTCACAGGGCCCATAGATGTTATTGAGGATCCAGGATTGGTTTGAAAGCAGACTAGTGAATTTTATGGAAAGAGAGAATCTGTTTTGAGCAATAACCTCTCTAGTAAACATAGAACCATTCGAAGCAATTACTAGCCCACCAGATGCCCCAACAGATGGTAGGAAAGCAAATTTGTTGATTCTATTGGGACATAATTTTTTTATGTAAGCAAGATCAAAGGTTTCTCTCCTAGTTTCTTGAAGACAAAGAATGTTGCAGTCACTCTCATCTATTTTCTGCCTTAAGGCCAGCCATTTATCTTCAGTGTTCATCCCTCTAATGTTCCAATTAAGAATATTCCAACTTCTATTTATGTTATTCATGGAAGCTTATGGGTATAACCAACCAAAAGTGAAGCACCATCACTTGATATGAACTAACAACTAACTGATCAAACCATAACAACATGAGCCATATCACATCACAGAATGAACACCTCATCCAACATAAAGTGCATTATAGAAATTCCATTAAGGCAGTACATCACCAAATAGTCAGAGTCTACAAGAGGACAACATTCCAGAAGTACACCACTTATAAATAGTCCCAAAATGTAACATGAGGAGCCAACAAGACTGCCCCTACAACCATCACTAGACTGTAGATGTACTGTCATTAGGGAGTCTTTGAATTATTTCCCTCCCCTTTGGCCAAGGGCACCTTGACCAACTCCTCCTCCTGCTTTCTTCTTTGCTTCTTGGCCAGCTTGTCCTCCAACTCCTTTTCAGCAACCTTACAGAAAGAGGAAGTGAGATTTTTTACAACAAATTTTTGTATAATGAGAGGGACAGCATTGGAGGGGAAGCATTTGGAATTTGAGAAAGAATTTCTCTTATACCAAATGGTTGCCAGGACCAAATGGTTGTAGTAGAGCCTGGGATTTTGCATCTTGTTGATTGGCAACAACTCCAATATTTTCTTTATCCTTATCCAAGGCCTGCTGTCTGTCAAGAGAAATGTCCTGACAAATAGGAGCATGTGAGGTAGGGCATTTTTCAGGTATGTGGAACAGTATAACTTTATCCTTGTTTCGGTGTCAAAACCAGCGGATCTCGGGTAGGGGGTCCCGAACTGTGCGTCTATGATGGATGGTAATAGGAGGCAGGGGACACGATGTTTACCCAGGTTCGGGCCCTCTTGATGGAGGTAATACCATACGTCCTGCTTGATTGTTCTTGATGATATGAGTATTACAAGAGTTGATCTACCACGAGATCGTAGAGGCTAAACCCTAGAAGCTAGCCTATGATATGATTGTATGTTGTCCTACGGACTAAACCCTCCGGTTTATATAGACACTAGAGGGGGCTAGGGTTCCACAAGGTCGGTTACAAGGGAGGAGATATACATATCCGTATTGCCTAGCTTGCCTTCCACGCCGAGGAGAGTCCCATCCGGACACGAGACAAAGTCTTCAATCTTGTATCTTCATAGTCCAACAGTCCGGCCAAAGGATATAGTCCGGCTGTCTGGAGACCCCCTACTCCAGGACTCCCTCAGTCGCCCCTGAACCAGGCTTCAATGACGATGAGTCCGGCGCGCAGTATTGTCTTCAGCATTGCAAGGCGGGTTCCTCCCGAATACTCCATGGAAGAGTTTGAACACAAGGATAGTGTCCGGCCCTGCAAAAGAAGTTCCACATACCACCGTAGAGAGAATAATATTTCCACAAATCTAATCTGCTGACACATTTTGATGGCATGACCTCACGCCACAACCCGGTCTTTATTTGAACCATTTTTCTCAACCAGCACCGCACGTATCGCGAGGCGGTTTTCTTGACACGTCTTGTCAAAGCAGAGATCGTGTTCCCCTTATCACGGTATTCTCATCAATACAGATGTGGGTAACCCAACCGCGCCATCAATTACGACGCCTGGGGAATAAGCGGTTTTACCAGGCGAGTGGGGAGACACATCGCCTCTTCCGCCGTTATAAAGGGACAAGGATTTACCATTTTCACCCACGCCTTCTTCTTCCTCGCTTACCCATTCCCGGACACTCGAGATCTAGCACCCAAGCTCGTGTTCTTCTTCTCAAACCACTCCAAGCATGTCCGGAGCAGGAGGCAAGTGGATGGTCTCCTCCGTCATGGAGGATAACATCAAAAAGTTACGGGAATCCGGATATCTGGCCACGGATATCACGCACCAGCTGCCAGATGCGGGGCAGATCATCCCTACGCCTGAACCCCATGAGAGGGTAGTTTTTCTTACCCACTTCGTCAGCGGACTAGGATTTCCCCTCCACCCGTTCGTCCGCGGGCTCATCTTCTACTATGGGCTAGATTTTCATGATCTGGCCCCCAATTTCATCCTCAACATCTTGGCGTTTATCGTCGTGTGCGAGGCCTTCCTCCGCATCAAGCCCCATTTCAGCCTATGGCTGAAGTCCTTCAATGTCAAACCGAAGGTGGTGGTTCGCCAGCAGGCAGAGTGCGGAGGTGCCATGGTGGGCAAGATGCCTAACGTTACCTGGCTCGAAGGCTCCTATGTGGAGACCATAAAGCGGTGGCAATCGGGGTGGTTCTACATCACCGACCGCGTGACTCCAACTGGGCGGCGGCCCCCAAATTTCGATCTGGAGTCCCCACGCAGCTCACCTCCTAGAAAGAGAAGGGCCTGTCCTGGGCTTCTTCGGTAGAGCTGATCGGACTCCAGACCTGCATCCAGAACACGACGAACAAGAAAATCAAGCTTGTCAACATGGTCCAGGTTATGCTCTTCCGCTGGATCCTTCCATGTCAACGACGGGAATTTTAATTGTGGGAATTCGACTCGGCCAAGCACCAGACGCTGTGAGAGCTCTATGACAGGACACACGAGGACGTCTGGAGGGTGCTATTCAAGAGCATCGAGATTCCTCCCTCCCTCACCGAGGACCGCGGACTCAGCGCAAAGCGCCGTGCCAATCCGGTAGGCTTTTATATCTCTCAGGGTATTTGTTCGCCCCGGTTTAGTTATGTGCATGATCTAAGCTTCCATGTCATTAACAGGACTGGATAGAGACAACGGAGCAGCTTGATTGCCCAGCCCCCCTGCCCGAAGATCCTGTAGATGCTCTTCTAACCAAGATGCTGACTCCGGCACCTTATGAGGTGCCATCAAAGAAGGCCACAGGGACCCGAAAGGGTCTCCGATGCAAGGTTGTATCGGACTCATCATCCGATGACTCCGATGCGCACTCCTCCCACGAAAACGAGGAGGAGGAGGAGAAAAGTTCTCCCCCAGCTGGGGGAGACAAGAAAAGGAAGGCCGACCCATCTAAGGAGGCCGAAGGGTCCAAGAAGGGAAGGACCCTCCCTCCGGACAGCGCCACGACGGCCGCCGACAGCGGCGATGAATGGCTACCCGGGGACAAGCCCATGGCGAAGTCGTAAGTGTCCGGACACCATAGTACTTCATGGTATGTTTTATTGCGATGCCTCTCCTCATGCCGAACATGATTATGCAGTCCGTCCCGAGCTCATCTCGATGTATCCTCGTCCAGTGGCTCTTTGGACTCGTCGGATATGAACAACGGTTTTCTTCCGACTGCTTCCACCCCTCTCCCTACGGACAACGCCAAGGTGTTGTCTCAAAAGGCACCGAGCCAAGTGGAGGTGGTCCTGGGGGCACCTCGCGGTGACTTCCCGGACCCTGGGTACCAAGGGAGCGAGGCTCCTACGGGCTCCGAGTTCGGGCCCCAGCTGGACACTGCGCCGGAACCTTCGATGGTTTCGGACTCCGGTAGGCGGTCCCCCGTTAAGGGGGGCCAACCATTCGTTCCGGTGTCCTCTGTCCATCCAGAGGCACCGGACAACTTGCTGCAAGTGCTTTGCAGCGATTCCATCGACGAAGGGCACCGCACTATCATGAGTGTGGTGGTCGAGAAGGTTCAGTCCGCCAAGAACGGACTGACCAAAGCTTACGCCAGCCTCCTAACAGGCTTTGAGGTAAGCAATCAAAATATAAGAAAATGTTACCGCATAGATAGTAGCCCCTGATGCTCTGTTCGGCATTCAAGAAGAAAAGCCGAATAGAGGTTCAAATGATGACCCAGGAGTCTAATCAGAATGTATCTATGTGTATGTGCAGGCTTCACTGCTGGCTGCTGCCGCACGTACCGCGGAGGTCTCTGCACTAAAGCAGGACCTGGAGCGGTCCGAGACCGAGCTCGGCCTTACAAGGAGGCAACTCGAGGAGAACAAAGATAAGCAATACCTTTGTCTATATATTTAAAAATAAGTTCGGGTGCAAAGTAATGGGATCATCATGGATTTGTCAGGGGCCACGACCGAAGTGGCGACCCTGAGGAAGGCGTTGGCCAAGGCCAAAGACAAAGCTGCCAAGGAGCGCATTGAACGGGGGAAGCAAGAAGCCCGAGTAGGCGAGGTGCAGCAAGAGCTCGAGGCTCTCGCCAAAAACCACGAGTCCTTGGAGCTTGACTCTAAGACGCGAGAGTCCGAGCTCGTGCAGGCGCTTGAAAGCGTCCGGAGCTCCAAGGCCGAAGCCCACAAGGCCCTTTAGGAGATTGACACGGTGAAGAAGATAGCAGTGGGTAAGGCATTCATTATGCAAAGCAAGCACGTGAAGGAGACTTTCGTTTTTCTTACCCGAGTTCAGAGCTCTCCAGGAGCGTTTGCAGATCTTCCCCGCAGTGTATTGTATGCGGCAGAGTTTTACCGAGCTGAGGAGGGGAGCTCGACGGAGAAGTTGTTCTGGTCTCAGTATACTGGGACCGAACACCCCATGCCCTTGAACCACCAGCTGAAGCAGTTGGTCGAGCTTCACAAGGCGGCTGAACAGGCCATGAGACGCCTTATAGTCCGGATGTGGCCTGGCGAGCCCCTGTCCGGCAGCTACTTCGGTATGGTGAGGTGGCTTGTGGAAGCATGTCCACGACTTGAAGTCATAAAGCGGTCCACCTACATCGAGGGTGTGCGCAGGGCTTTTGCCCGGGCGAAGGTGCACTGGGCGGAGCTGGACGCGGTGAAGCTAGTGAAGGAGGGGCCGCCGAAGGGCAAGGAGCATCGCAGCCCCGAGAATTATTATGAGAGTGTCCTAAAGGGTTCCCACCTAATGGTTGATGAGTGTGCCAAGGATGTAATTTTTGAATGAACATGCTCATGTGATCCTGTAATATGAAACGAGTTCATTTGCGCCATGCGATGCTTTCTTAATTTAAAATATTACCTTCTGTGCGGCCGTTTATAAAATCTAAGAGTTGGCCAGTCGTCGGCTTCTGCCCCCATGTAACTAGTACTGGGGTGTTCGGGATAAAACTGAGCACTCTTTACCCCAATTTTGGGTCCTTCGAGGGATGTGTTCAGCACAATGAACCAGGAAATCGGACTATAATGCTTTATCACTCTCACTTAGCCATAGAAGTCTACAATTTTAAATTCTGGCGAAGCCCCTGGTATTCGGAGGGCTGAATTTGGGGCGCTATACACGCCGAGGCCGGACAAGGCCGACTCCTCGCCCGAAGCGGAAAAAGTCTTTAAGGACTTGAGACCTCTCGAACAGCGACCAGTCTCTCGCCTTATCATGACAGTTAGTTTTCAGGTTTCTCTAGTGAGGTGCTCATCCGGAAGAACCGGGACACAATCGCAGTAGTTCTCCCACTGCTACCTTAGCCGATATAATGGAACGTAGGTACCAAAGCATGGGAGCTGGGAAAACCCACCATTTGACCAAAGACATGATTCAGAGCTGATGCATATAATGCTATAAGTTTGGGGTGTCGCACTGTCGAAAGTGTTGCAGCTTGTTCCGGACTCGCTTGAAGTTGTCTGGGGGATATGACGTCGAATGAGTGGTCTGCCTTAAAAGGCTCCTTTGTGCTTCCGCTTCAAGGGCCGCAGTGTGCTCTTCCGTGCGGAGCGAGCGTTATGTGTTTCCATTTACTGTTATGACCCCCCTGGGTCCTGGCATCTTGAACTTGAGGTATGCGTAATGCGGCACTCCATTAAATTTCGCAAATGATGTCCGTCCGAGCAGTGTGTGATAGCCACTGCGAAAGAGGACGATATTGAAGATTAACTCTTTGCTTCGGAAGTTGTCCGGTGATCCGAAGACCACTTCTAGTGTGATTGAGCCTCTGCAATGGGCCTCTACACCTGGGATGACCCCTTTAAAGGTGGTTTTGCTGGGTTGGATCCTCGAGGGATCGATACCCATTTTTCGCACTGTATCCTGATAGAGCAGGTTCAGGCTGCTGCCGCCGTCCAGAAGGACTTTAGTGAGGTGAAATCCGTCAATGATGGGGTCTAGGACCAGTGCGGCGGATCCGCCATGATGGATGCTAGTGGGGTGGTCCCTACGATCGAAGGTGATAGGGCAAGCAGACCATGGGTTGAACATTGGGGCGACGGGCTCCATCGCATAGACGTCCCTTAGTGCACGCTTCCGCTCCCTCTTGGGAATGTGGGTTGCGTCTATCATGTTCACCGTTTTCACTTGTGGGGGAAACCCTTTTGTCCTCCTATGTTCGGCGGCCGGGGCTCCTCCTCGTCATCGCTATGCAGCCCCTTGTCCTTGTTTTCGGCATTTAACTTGTCGGCCTGCTTGAACACCCAACATTCTCTGTTGGTGTGATTGGCTGGCTTGTCGGGGGTGCCGTGGATTTGACACGAGCGATCCAGTATGCGATCCAAGCTAGACAGAGCCGAAGTATTTCTTTTAAATGGCTTTTTACGCTGACCGGATCTAGAGCCACTGAATCCGGCATTTACTGCCATATCTTTTGTGTTATCACCGTTATTGCGGCGCTTTGGTCTATTACGATGTTGCCTACCATTAACATCTTTGGTACCCGAGGTGTCCGGATTCCTCGATGTGTTGTTGCTGCGAGCGAGCCAGCTATCCTCACCCGCGCAAAAGCGGGTCATGAGTGTTGTGAGGGCTGCCATAGATTTCGGCTTCTCCTGGCCGAGGTGGCGGGCGAGCCACTCGTCGCGGATGTTATGCCTGAATGCCGCTAGGGCCTCTGCGTCTGGACAATCTAAAATTTTGTTTTTTCTTAGTCAGGAACTGTGTCCAGAATTGTCTGGCCGATTCCTCTGGCTGCTGGGTTATGTGGCTCAAGTCATCAGCATCCGGTGGCTGCACATAAGTGCCCTGGAAGTTGTCAAGAAATGCATCTTCCAGATCCTCCCACCTGCCGACAGACTCTGCTGGCAAGCAGTTCAGCCAATGTCGGGCTTGTCATTTGAGTTTTAGTGGGCGGTACTTGATGGCGTGTAGATCATCACCACGAGCCATGTGGATGTAAAGGAGAAAATCCTCTATCCATACAGCGGGATCTGTTGTGCCATGGTATGATTCGATATTTACGGTTTTGAAACCCTCCGGGAATTCGTGATTCATAACTTCATCAGTAAAGCATAGGGGGTGTGCGGCACCTCTGTGCCGGGCTATATCCCGATGCAGTTCATATGAATCTTGTCTGTTGTATTCGGCCCGGCCAGATTTACTCTTGGTGTATCTGACGCGACGATCATCGTCCCATGTTGGCGCGCGTGTCCGTGACCCGTATATTGACCTTGCGATTTTTGCCTTACTCTCCAATACGTCTCGCAGGTCCCTTATGTTGTCCCGGTCCTTAGTATTTTTGATTGAGTGGCGGCAGGGTGTAGGCTGAACTTCAGGCTGAAACGCCTCTCTGGCTCGGCCACGCGGTGGCCGGTCAGCCGCATCGTACACTAGTGATTGAGGTTTCAATGCTTCCTCCTCGAGGTCAGGTACCAACCAGTGTTTTGGGTAACTCTTGGAGAGGTGCTCGAGTTCATACTCCTCGGCCGCAAGGACTTCGGTCCACCTATCTGCTAGCAAGTCTTGATCAGCTTGAAGCTGTTGCTGCTTTTTCTTCAGGCTATTTGTCGTGGCCATAAGCCGGCGCTTGAAGCGCTCTTGCTCGATGGGGTCCTCAGGCACGATAAATTCTTCGTCGCCGAGGCTCGCCTCATCTTCGGAGAGAGGCATGTAATTGTCCTCCTTCGGCTCTCCATCTGCTGCCCACTCTGGGGGGCTAGCTTCTTCGTCCTCCGGCTCTACATCGTGCTGGAGGGGATTGTTGTTGTCTTCGGCACTATCCGAAGTGTTATTATCTCCTATGCCGGTATCACTGCTCTTGCTGTGGCAGGACTTAGAGCGGCGCCGCTGACGTCGGCGTTTGGGTTGCTTCTTGGAGGGGTCATCCTCTGCATTCTCATCGCCATTGCCTTCTTTGGGGTGTCCACCATGTATATAGCATATGCTGAGGTGGCGTACCAGCGCCCTGTGGGCGGTGGTTCCTGTTTGTCTCCGGCGTCGTTGTCCATACTGTCGAAGTCCTCGGAGTCGAAGTAGAGCATGTCGGTTAAGTCGTCGATAGTGGCTACTAAGTGGGTGGAGGGTGGGCAGCGAATTTCTTCGTCGTCCGCATCCCATTCTAGCCGGACATAGTTCAGCCAAGGTTCTCCTGACAGGGAGAGAGACCTTAATGAATTTATCACATCGCCTAAGGGAGAGTGCTGAAAGATATGCAGACTTGAACTCCATGATTGGCTCCCAGTCGGATTCGACGGGTACGGATGTAAGCGGCTTGGAGTCCGTGGCCGGAGATGAATCCAGTGGTTCAGCGACACGGCTCTCGTAAGGGGTGAAGTCAGTATCAGGCTATATCGCCACTGAGAGTGCGGCCTCCATGGCGGGGTCCATCCCTCCGCTCTCGGATGGCGCGACTTGCTCCGGATTAATGGCCGGAGTAGTTGCAGATGCGATCTCCCAAACATTGTCCGATGGCAGAGTTACTTCATGCTCGTCATGACTGTGCGGCGCGTCCGACATGGGCTCGAATCCGTCGAAGATCAGGTCTCCGCGGATGACGGCCGTGTAGTTCAAGTTTCCAAATTTAACCTGATGGCCAGGGGCGTAGCTGTCGATCTGCTCCAGATGGCCAAGCAAATTGGCCCACAGTGCGAAGCCGCCGAATACGAAGATCTGTTTGGGGAGGAAAACCTCACCCTAGACCGCATCGTTACCAATGATCAAAGGAGCCATCGAGCCTTATGGTGACGACATAGTGGAACTCTCAATGAAAGCACCAATGTCGGTGTCAAAACCGGCGGATCTCGGGTAGTGGGTCCCAAAATGTGCATCTACGGCGGATGGTAACAGGAGGCAGGGGACACTATGTTTACCCAGGTTCGGGCCCTCTTGATGGAGGTAATACCCTATGTTCTGTTTGATTGTTCTTTATGATATGAGTATTACAAGAGTTGATCTACCACGAGATAATAGAGGCTAGACCCTAGAAGCTAGCCTATGATATGATTGTATGTTGTCCTACGGACTAAACCCTCCGGTTTATATAGACACCAGAGGGGGCTAGGGTTACACAAGTTCGGTTACAAGGGAGGAGATATACATATCCGTATTGCCTAGCTTGCCTTCCACGCCAAGGAGAGTCCCATCCGGACACGAGACGAAGTCTTCAATCTTGTATCTTCATAGTCCAACTGTCCGACCAAAGAATATAGTCCGGCTGTCCGGAGACCCCCTAATCTAGGACTCCCTCACTTGCCCTCAAGATCATAAATCACTCCCACATGACAGATTTTAACATGTCCAATCAAACTTATCGGGTGTCACTAGGAGGTGAACAATAAAGTTGAACCAACTTATAGAAATTCTTGTGGAGAAGTCAGTCTTACTGTCCACAGTTTTCTCTTGGAAATGCTTCTTCCACAGCACAAGACCTTCTTCAGACATAACATGGTCATTATTAATAGAGGAAGCTAGTTGAATACACTTAAGGCCTAAAAGTGAAGGTGCCCCATAGAAATGCTCATTAATTTGAGTAATCCATTTACCTTGAAGCCGAGTTTGTAGTTCTCCAATGCTACCTACTGGTTCTAGACTTCCCCTTGTAGAATTGATGTGAATAGAGCTGAAAGGACTAAAAGATGAAGTACCTGCATCTATAGCAGCTAGCAGACTAGAAATTTGCTCCTAGTTAGTGACTTCCCAGGTTGTAGCTAGCTCAGTATCCCCTCCCAAAGGAGCAGAGAGATTTCCAAAAAAATCTTGTGCCCAGAAGTGTTTTCTTGGGCATTCACTTTTCATTAGTCCCAGACAATAAGCTCTCTGCCACATTGATGTTCTGAGCTGCAACAACTTCCTCTGGAGCAAGCACAACATTCACTGCAACTGCAACATGTGGAGGAGAAGCAACATTCTCCTCAGGCAAAAGAGGCTCCTCATCATCAGATTGATAAGCTTGGATGATATTCTGAAGACCATTGGCAATCACATATGTAGGTGGAGGTGGCAAAACCACATGAGCTTGAGCCTCAGTATGAAAACCTCCAATAATGACAGGTGGCACAAGGAAATTTGAATTTCCCCCTTCAGAGAAAGACATGTCAGAGGATAAACTACTGTTGCTGGCTGCAGGTAACAACTCCTTTCCATCCGCCAAAGCCATTTCCTCTTGCTGGACCGCATCCAAAAGGTCATCAAGAGCAGCATTATGATTGTCTTGTTGTGGCATCTCCCAATTTCCATCTTGTTCCCAGTTATCTTCAGCATGATTTTCTTCTTGGTCGTTATTGAGAGCATAATTGTGAAAACCAACAGTAGTGTCAGCATTTTCTGGAAGAGGGTGTGGATCAACATTATCAGGTGGAATTGGATGCTCATCTGGTGGGCCCTCACCTAGGATTTCACTGGCAAGAACATCAATCGAAGATGACCATCCATCATCCTCAAAATCATCCCCTTCAGACCATCTCAAGCTTTTGGGGATAATATCCAAGCTCATTACTCTAGCTTTCATCACAATACGTCCCATGTGCTCATCCTCCTTGTCCCAAGAGATCAATTGGCCAAACATACTGATAGCAGTAGCCAAATCTTCAGTGTTCCGAAAATCAAACGGAACGCCTGTCAGTAGAAGCCAGACAGTCCTATTGAAGTGAACTCTCCTATGATTTCTACCCTCATCATGCTTCACAAAAGAGATAAACACATCTCCAAATTCATGAGGACTGTCAAGGACCAACTTATCCCTATCTCTGACCTGGGTTAGGCACACATAAGCTTCTCCGAATGGACACCTCTGAATATTCCTTATTCCCAACTGCTTATGAACTACGACAAACTCTTCAAGAACATCTCTTACATTGGGGAATGTCAAATCGGCCGGGAGAGGGTGAATGAGGCAATCGCCTAGTCTTTGTGGAGACGAGGACAATGAGGAAGCACCACCTGAGCAACCCCATTGCGCCCCTTAATATACTGAATATCAAAGCCATGAGGCGCAAAGGGGCGCGGGTCGATTGGGATGTTGGCCATCGGAGTAGACTCGCATGCACGCACTACCGCAGATGAGCTTGACGTGGCTGGAGGAGGGTTTGGGCACTGTGGAGAAGTAGAGGAAGACGGTGGAGAAGTCTAGGAGGCAAGTGCTATTCGAGGCTGAAAATTAGGGAAAGATCCCAAACAAAGCTCATTAAAAGAGGAAACTATCGGGGGGTCGTGGGCCGGGCCAGCAGACTTAAACCAATCTTAGACTGCACCAGGGGCCCAGGCCTCTTCTGGCAGGCTCGGGAAAGAGTCGAACCGCAGAAACGGATAAAGCCCAGTCAGCCGTTTCTCATGATATTCCCTAGCAAAGTGGCCCAATTGACCGCACGCGTAGCACTGGAAAGACCATTTGAAATAGCCAAATTTCTACCCTCAAAAACCATTGCGTGACTCTCGCTTGGGTTGTTATGATCCGTCATCAAGGGTTCATTAGTGCCCAGAGCCACATTATCACTAGACTCCGGAATATTCGCCAGGCGAGCAAAAACCGATGGCTGCTGATGATCACCAAAGACATTGCTGGCGACCAATCTTGCTCATGATCCATTTGTGACCAAAGTCCAAGAAGCATCTTCTTCATGATAAAAAACTTGTTCTTCATGAATCCAGTTGGGACCCCAACACCCAAAATACTAAACACCAATTCAAAGTCCTTTTCAACCACACGACCTTGATTGTAAATCTCAAAACCCACGGCCTTGGAAGCTACTGAGAACTTGAACGATCTATCCTTAAGGTGAAGAACACGAAACCCTTGAGGATACCCACCAAAACAAGATTGGAGAGTAATACTAATGGTGTGACAATCCAACCGGAAACAAGCACGACAAAAAGAAACAACCATAGTGAATTTCCTTTGGCGAAAACCAGGCGAAAACACCACGGGATGACCAAACTTTTTCCTCGCGTGGAACATTGGAACTCTTTACCTCGAGGAAAGATGAGCAAAGGTGGATCCATAGATGTCCCCCCTCCTCCTAGGTGTGAAGTGGCTGCCATCATCGGAGTGACAAGTGGCAGGATGGTGACCGTCGGGGCTGGAGTGGCCACCTGCGGTGGACACCTAGGTGTCGCCTAGGAGAGGAGAGGTTCCCTAGAGTAATGAGCAATCCATAAAAGTATTCAATCCTATAAAAAAAAATCTCAAAGGGAAAACTCAATTCATCACAACAAGATAGGATGGAAAACACCATATGATCTGACTATATTAACAAATCCCATGATACATCAAGATCATGACATCTCAAGAACATGAGAGAGAGAAAGGTTAAACACATAGCTACTGGTACAAACCCTCAGCCCCGAGGGTAGACTACCGCCTCCTCATCATGGTGGCCGCCGAGAAGATGAAGATGGCCACCGGTGATGATTTCCCCCTCCAGCAAGGTGCCGGAACGGGGTCTAGATTGGTTTCTCATGGCTACGGAGGCTTGAAGTGGCGGACCTTCACATCTAGGGTTACCCCGAGGGTTTTTGAAATACTTGGCGATTTATAGGGCGAAGAGGGGGTACGGGAGGCCACCGACGTGGGCACAACCCATCGGGGCACGCCGGGGTGGGTTGTGCCCCCCTTGAGGAACCCTCGAGGTGCTGCTTTGGCCATTGTATATCTTCTGGTCCATAAAAAATCCACAAAAATTCCGCGGTCTTTTGGACTCTGTTTGATATTGATTTTCCTGCGATGTAAAAAACAAGCAAAAAACAACAACTGGCACTGGGTCAAATAGGATAGTCCCAAAGAATGATATAACGTTGCTATAAAATGATTGTAAAACATCCAAGAATGATAATATAAAAACATGAATACTGTCCGCGTTCTGGGAACAGGGGTCCCCAGACTTGCCTCCCTGCGGCCCACGGCGTGGCCAAGCCAGCAGACCGTACGACCCATTTTCATGAACAAGTCATCCAAGACCCTCGCGAGGCAGACGATGCAAGACCTCCTTTGGAGTAGCCTAGCCAGGCAGGCTCACGAGGAGCGGAGATATCAAGGCGGGGCAAACCTCATGAGGCCCTCATGACATGAGCCATGACGCACGACACCGGGTGGGCGCCAGTGCGCACGGCATCCTTATTTCCTCTTTGGTGCTAAGGAGGCTAGCGCAGACGAAGAGTACCGAGGCATCAGGCAAAGGTTGCTATATTGGTGCAAGGAGACCAAGATCAGGAGGACGACAAGACGGAGGTCATCGTGGAGCCCAAGACGGCGTCACCGCCAGAGCTTTTCGGAGGCGAAGACCACTTTTGTCAAGATAGCTTGTACTAGTTGTCCCCCTTCAAATTTGCCCGCCGTTGTTGGCTCCCTTCCCACTCGATACTTGAGAAGAGGACCAGGGCCTATATAGGTAGAGCTAGCCACCTTAGTAGAGGCATCTGATCTGATCGCATCTCATCTCATCTTTGCTTGATCCAACCCGATCGAGAGCCTACTCACAAGAACACCTCAACCTTAGGAGGCTGTTCTTCCCCTGTACAGTTTATCATCAGCCATAGAGGCAATCCACCACCACCACACTGGAGTAGGGTATTACACCACAACGGTGGCCCGAACCAGTATAAACCTCGTGTCTTTCCGCGTTGCGAGTTCATCGAGTTCGTCCGTGAGATCTTAGCGAGCTAGGGTGTAGATTGGTTGGAAGGAAAGACTTCGCGCGCACCCCAGTGTTTGATCCTTAAGGGTTTGCCGGAACCCCACATCCGACATTTGGCCTGCCAGGTAGGGGTGCATCGTAGGGTCCCTTCCATCAGTTCGTTGCTCCATCGCTCCGTCGTCTCCATGGCGGACGCTCGCTGTGCTCGAGCTGAGCGTCGGGCTGCCCTCACTGCCCGCGTCGTCCAGACGGCTCCCGTCGGTGGGCCACATTGCCATTCTCCATATCCCTCGCCAACCCTGCCACCGGCCAGGCGGGGAACGAGCAACAGGCATCCTCATGGCATCCTTAGGTGTGGCAGCACGGCCACACCGCCACTCCATCGCTAACCCCTGCCGGTTCTCCGTCTCACGCGCACCGCGCTCCCATGGAGGCACGGGCCACGCTCCTCGTGGAAAACGAGCTCCTGTGCTACTGCCCCATCGATGACCTCTACGAGGAGTGGCTCGACCGCGTTGTCGAGCTCGTCCGCACCGCAGGGGGCTCTCCGGCGTCGTCCCACTCTCTGCCTCCCCCTCAACCAGCCGTGGGAGACTGGGCTCATCACATGCCTCCACCACCTCAGCCCCAAGACGGCGCCTTGGCACCAAGGCACGCGGCTCTGTGGCGTGATCTAAGAAGCTACCAAGAAATTCCGCGGCGGCGAGAAGTTGCACCTGCGCTCCCCGCGCCACCTCGTCAAGACCGCGCACCGCCCGCAGCGGTGCAGCGCGGACCTCGTCAAGACCAAGCTCAACCTCCGAAGCGGGGCCCGGCAACCACGGATGGGTGCCGCGCCTTCATCCCAGAGCTGCATAGGGTCACCTGGCCGGGCATGTTCAAGCCGGATCTGCCTCCTCTCTATGATGGTACCGCCGACCCCGCGGAGTTCCTACAGCTCTATGAGCTGAGCATCGAAGCGGCCAATGGCGACGAAAAGGTCATGTCGAACTGGTTTCCCGTGGCTCTCAAGGATGGAGCTCGCTCCTGGCTCCTAAACCTGCAGCATGGCTCGATCTCCTCCTGGGACGAGATGCGCGACCGCTTCGTCGCCAACTTCCAGGGCACTCACGACCACCCACCGACCGCGGGTGATCTATGCCGCATCAGGAAACAACCAGGAGAGACACTCCAGAAGTACATCGAGCGCTTCAACAAGACCCACCTCAAGATCCCCATGGTCACGGATGAGGCCATCATCTCCGTGTTTTCCGACGGCGTTCGTGATGTCAAGATGAAGGAAGAGCTCGCCATCCACGAGGAGCACTGCACATCTCAGGAGCTATTCAACCTGGCGACCAAGTGCGCAAGTGCTTAGGAGGGGCGGCTCTCCCTCCTTGAGCTGCCAGTCGTGGGCGCGGAGGAGAAGAAGGCCAAGGCCAAGGACGTGAAGCACAAGGAGGCAG
The DNA here is from genome assembly GCF_003073215.2 of Triticum urartu. NCBI lineage: Eukaryota > Viridiplantae > Streptophyta > Magnoliopsida > Poales > Poaceae > Triticum > Triticum urartu. The sequence continues at coordinate 349,560,069 of NC_053023.1, forward strand.
CTGTGCTCGCAGCGGAGCTCGACATCAAGCAGGGGAGAGATCAGCCCGAGTCATCCAATAATGAATGACCGTTCTGCGCCTTCCACAACCTGAACACCCACAACACCAGCGAATGTCAAGAGCTCAGAGCCATACGGGAAGGACGCTACGGTCGACGCCCCGAGCGCAACAACCAGGGCTATGGCCACGGAGGAGGACATGGAGGCAGACGCTGGGACGACCGTGGCCCGCGCCAGGAGTGGCGCGACCGGCCTCGTGAGGACCGTTGTCAGGACCAGCCTCGCGAGGGTGCCTGGAGGGACCTGCCGCGTGAAGATCGCCCCCAGGGCAACACCGTTCTTCCCCCGCTGCCGCCACCAAGAAGGAACGACGACCACCACCAGGACGAGGCGGCTGGGGGCTTCCAGGAGCCGCGTGCGGTCGCCTGCATCTTGGGCGGCGCCCAGGCCCAGCTTCTCAGCGCATCTTCAAACAGTTCGCTTGTGAGGTGAACGCGGCGCTCCCCAAACTCGAGGCCACACGCCCGCTCAGGTGGTCCTAATGCGCCATCACTTTCAACTCGGTGGATCAGCTCAAGTGCGCAGCCGCCGCCGTCGTCCTCCCGATGTTGTGTTCCCCAGTCATCAGCAATGTGCAGTTTACCAAGACTCTCATCGACGGTGGTGCAGGGCTCAACGTCCTGTCCGTCCAAACGTTCGACAACCTCCAAGTGCCATATGAACAACTCCAGCCCACCAAGCCTTTCTCAGGAGTGACCGACGGCTCCACCACACCGATAGGGCAGGTCCGCCTGCCCGTCACCTTCGGGGAGCGCAAGAACTACCGCACTGAGCTCATCGACTTCGACGTGGCACACATCTGCATGCCGTATAATGCCATCCTCGGGTATCCAGCCCTAGCCAAGTTCATGGCAGTCACTCGTCACGGCTACAATGTTCTCAAGATGCCAGGAAGCGAAGGAATCATCACGGTCTTGTGTGAAGAGAGGGATGTGGTGTGCTCCCTCGAGCACGCCTTTCAAGCCACAACAATCGACGACCCCGACAGCAGAAATGAAGGCCCTCTAGAGGCCATCCCCAAGAAGAAGTAGCAGCGCCATGCAGGACCTCAGGAGGATGGCGTCGTGGCAGGAGCCACGTCAGGACCAGCGCCCGCTCCAGGGGCGCCTCCCTCCATCGCATAGGAAGGCGCGCCCGGCGCCCTCCTTAGGCAGGGCTCGAGGGCTCTCTTCTGGAGGGCCTCAGACCTTGCCAACCTCACAGGTGAGGCACTTGGGCACCACTTGGAGGCGTGCTTCGCGGCACGTGACCCTCAGGAGAACACATGACAAGGAGTGCCCACCACTCAGGAGTTCATCACCAACACCAACCAAGAACTGCAAGCAAGAGCCATGCGCGGCGACAGCCACCCATGAGACGCAGCTCCGCATCCTAGCGAGGATGCTGGGCTGCATGTCTGCATTGACGTCCCGGGGCTCAACAACGCCGCATCTCAGGAGCGTTTCTGGCCTTCGCGTGTGGGCCGCTGCGAGGGCCGGCCACACAGCTACGTTCGTATGCCCATTGGCTTGCCTAGCGTGGCGTCGGCCTATCAGCGCAACATGCTACGTGTCCTGGCGGCTCAGGAAGCCAAGTACCACGCCGTTCCGGAGGAGACCGAGATGGTCTCTAGGGAACCTCCTGAGCCCCCAGAGCCTCCCGAGGCTCAGGGTTATGGCGGCTTATGAGGAGTCATTTCTTCAACACACGCCTTCAGCTGCACCAACTCTACTTCATCTACAGAACTAGGTGACATCTTCCAACCTCGTTTAGCTGGGAGCAACCCTCGGGCTGCATTATTCCCAGGCCATGCGGGTCCGTCCTTGTGGCATGTATCCCTTTTGCTTATGTCTTTAGCTTACCTTGTTGGGGGCGCCCCTTGGGCTGCATCATCCCCAAGCCGCTCGGGCCGGACCCGGTGGCACGCATCTTCCTGCATTTATCCAAGTTGATCTGCTCTCCATGCTTAACTTGTCAACTGCTATCACCTTCTCGATCATCGCCTCCCCCGGGGCCTCCACACAGGCACGGCGCAGGTGCATGGGTCCATCCCTGCCACGCCGACAAATCTGAGCGGTCGTGCTCTGGCTCGCAGCATGCCCCGCGCATGTCACCTCACCAGGCCCTCAGTGCCTTCACCTCATCCAGAGCAACCAGCGGTAGGCTAACATCTGTAACGGCAAACCGTGTTTCTTCTTGTGCCTGTTCACAGGGATCCTGTGGGAATGATAGCAGGCAGCACAGCGAGTCTCCTTTTCTATCGTGCAATTCGCTTGAGCATTAAAAGGGGGCCCCTAAGCATCACGACTCAGGAGCTCTTACTGGCTCTCCAGCCCTCACCCCCTGGCCTTGACCACGGCATCACGACCTAGCATACCAGCGGCGGCTGAGCTCGCTCGAGGGCCAGGACCTGAGGACATAGAGAACTAAGAGGAACATGAGGGAAGAGAAACTCGTATGGGTCGGCCTAGCTATGCCGCACGAGTAGGCGCGCAGCCCTAGCGCAATGTCAGGAGTCGCCACGGGATCAACAAGATAAGTCCAGCACTCGGATCGGCTAAATGTTTGGGCCTAATGGTCACTCACGCCTTGCCGCAACCCAGTTGCATCCACGTAAACTCCCTTTGTCGCCTTACCATGGCTGCTTGACCGCTAAGGGGGACCTCCTAAGCATCGCGCCTCAGGGGCTCTTACTGGACCTCGGGCCGCACACCTCCTGGCCTTGACCACGGCATGCGACCTGGCATACCAGCAACGGCTGTAGCCTTCCTGGGGACCGGGACCTATCAGCGTAGAGCAACAAGCTATCACGGGGAAAGAAATGGGGGGCCGGGCCTTAACGGGACATGCGTTCACCAAATTCTCATAATAGGGAAGATAAACACAAAAGACATTACGGACCCTTACATGCCCCCACGGGGTAATTCATGATTCTTCGCAGGAAACAAAAGCTGATACTAAGGGGAATCCTACCTACATCCTTCCGTGGTGCACACCATCATCAACAGTGGGCCATGGGAGGTCGGCGCCAACCCCATCCAGATCAGCGGCGGCGATGGCCGGTCGTCGTAGCTTTGCTCCGAGCGCGGCGAGAGCTCGGGGGCACATAGCTATCATCGCTCGTCTCCGGAGTCTCATAGAGCTCAGGAGAGCTGCTGGACTCCCGAGGGCTGCTGCTGCTGGAGTGGCTGTGAGCGGGACGCGCGTCAGCCTCATGCTCCTCTCCGGAGCAGCACTCCAGGCGGCGGCCCTTGGCATCGAAGACCTTGAAGAATAGCGTGGAGACGCTGTCATACTCGAAGTGGATCGCGAGGGCACCCCTCGCATGGCAGACCCGTGCGATCTTGCCCCAGCAGCGAGTCATGAAGATCTTCCCTGTGGGGACCGCTTCGATATCCGCTCCGGTCGCCGGAGCGCTGCAGTCGGCGTGCTGCAGCCAAAGCTCGAGAGGCCCCCTCGGCGGCATCACGTTGGAGAAGAACCGCGGGAAGCGGATCCAGGAGCTTGGAGGCATCGTCGCCCACAGTACCAACTCACGCGAGGAGCCCGCAGCGTGAACCCCAGGGGCGACGGCACGCGTAGCCGTGGCGCGGCGACCCCGGATGCGGCGTGGGCGGCGCTGCTCGTCACTTCGTTCTCCCGAGCCCTTGGCTCGGGCGTACAAGAGCAGCGCGTACAAGAGCAGCGGGTACAAGAGCCCCGGATCATCACAGGGAGCGTTTCCTTTCTCTTCAGTAGAAAACTTTCTGATGGGCGCCACTGTTGTCAGTAGTGGAGCAAGGAGGAAGATGCAAGGAAGCGAGGAAGGGATGGGCGACGGGGGCTTCGCCCCCCCTCCCTTTTTATAGCAAGAGAAGGCCAACCGGCATCTCCCACGATCGTAGGTAATGATGGTTTTCCTTACATGTCACAGGAACTTGTCAAGTCATGCAGTTGCCGAGGCAGCATGGGGAAGCGAAGACGCCCACGTCCAATCAACCGCCACACGTCAACCGAGGCTACAGGCTTTTGGGGCCCGCGGTGCTCCGAACCTGGCCCTTGGCTTCGCCGTGAAGCCACGCCCGAGCACACCTTGGGCCCGGGGGCTACTGTCGGCATTCTGGGAACGGGCGTCCCCAGACTTGCTTGCCGGCGGCCCACGGTGTGGCCAAGCCAGCAGGCCGTATGGCCCAACTTCATCAACAAGGCATCCAATACCCTCGCGAGGCAGACGGCGCAAGACCTCCTCTGGAGTAGCCTAGCCAGGCAGGCTCATGATGAGCGGAGATATCAAGGCGGGGCAAACCTCACGAGGCCCTCGTGACGTGAGCCATGACGCACGACACCAGGTGGGCGCTAGGCGGGCGCCAGCGCACACATCGTCCTTATTTCCTCTTTGGTGCTAAGGGGGCTAGCGCAGACGAAGAGTACCGAGGCATCAGGCAAAGGTTGCTATATTGGTGCAACGAGACCATGACCAGGAGGATGGCAAAACGGAGATCATTGTGGAGCCCAAGACGGTGTCACCACTAGAGCTTTTCGCAGGCGAAGACCACTTTTGCCAAGATAGCTTGTACTAGCTGTCCCCCTTCAAATTTGCCCGCCGTTATTGGCTCCCTTCCCACTCGATATTTGGGAAGAGGACCAGGGCCTATATAAGTAGAGCTAGCCACCATAGTAGAGGCATCTGATCTGATCGCATCTCATCTCATCTCATCTTAGCTGGATCCAACCCGATCGAGAGCCTACTCACAAGAACACCTCAACCTCACGAGGCTGCTCTTCCCTTGTACTGTTCATCATCAGCCCTAGAGGCAATCCACCACCACCGCACTGGAGTAGGGTATTACACCACAACGGTGGCCTGAACCAGTATAAACTTCATGTCTTTCCGCGTTGCGAGTTCGTCGAGTTCGTCCGTGAGATCTTAGCGAGCCAGGGCGTAGATTGGTGGGAAGGAAAGACTTCGCGCGCACCCCAATGTTCGAACCTTAAGGGTTTGCCGGAACCCCACATCCGACAAATACTTCATAAATGATAGATACGTTGGAGACGTATCAGTACCTGAGATATAATGTTTTGTTCGTTGTCCATTAACAACCTTCGCGTTAGTACCTTCGACATTATTTATTTGGATAGCTCCAGATCGATAAACCTCCTCGATAACATATGGTCCTTCCCATTCGGAGAGGAGTTTTTCTGCAAAGAATATGAAATGAGAGTTGTAGAAAAGAACATATTCTCCAACTTTGAACTCACGCTTTTGGATTCTTTTTTCATGCCATCTTTTAAACTTTTATTTAAATAACTTGGCATTTTCATAAGCTTGGGTTCTCCATTCATCTAATGAGCTAATATCAAATAACCTCTTCTTACCAGCAAGTTTGAAATCATTGTTGATTTCTTTAATTGCCCAATAAGCTTTATGTTCTAACTCATGAGGCAACTGACAAGCTTTTCCATATACCATTTTATAAGGAGACATACCCATAGGATTTTTATATGTTGTTCTGTAAGCCCAAAGTGCATCATCTAATTTCTTAGACCAATTCTTCGAGGACCTATTGACAGTCTTTTGCAAAATTAATTTTATTTCTCTTTTGCTAAGTTCAACCTGACCACTAGACTAAGGATGATAAGGTGATGCAATTCTATGGTTAACATCATACTTGGCAAGCATTTTATGGAAAGCACCATGAATAAAGTGTGAACCACCATAAGTCATTAAATATCTAGGGACTCCAAACGTTGGGAAAATAACTTCCTTAAGCATTTTATTAGAGGTGTTGTGATCAGCACTACTAGTTGGAATAGCTTGTACCCACTTAGTAACATAATCAACAACAACCAAAATATGAGTATACCCATTAGAGGAAGGAAAAGGTCCCACGTAATCAAATCCCCAAACATCAAATGGTTCAATAGCAAGTTAATAATTCATAGACATTTCTTGACGCTTGCCGATATTACCTATTCTGTGACATTCGTCACAAGATGAGACAAACTTACGAGCATCCTTTAAGAGATTAGGCCAATAAAACCTAGATTTCAATACCTTGTGAACAGTTATGTCTCCTGCATGATGTCATCCATATGCTTCGCAGTTACATTTCCGTAGGATTTGTCCATATTCATGCTCAGGTACACAATGTCTAATAATACCATCTACTCCTTTATAAAGATGTGGGTCATCCCAAAAGTAATGTCTTAAGTCATAAAAGAATTTTTCTTTTGTTGGTATGTAAAGCAAGGTTGTATGTATTTACCAACTATATAATTAGCATAGTCAGCGTACCAAGGAGTGTTATTAAAAACATTTATTGCAGCTAACTGCTCATCAGGAAAACTATCATTAATATGTGGTTGGTCATCAAGATTATTCTCAATCCTAGACAAGTTATCAGCTATGGAGTTCTCCACTCCTTTTCTATCAGTGCTATGCAAATAAAATTCTTGTAGCAAGAGAACGCACCTAATGATTCTAGGTTTAGCATCTTTCTTTTCCATAAGATATTTTATAGCAGCATGATCGGTGTGAACAATAACTTTAGAATCAACAATATAAGATCTAAATTTATCACATGCAAACACCACTGGTAAGAATTCTTTTTCAGTAGTAGCATAATTTCGTTGACCACTGTATAGATTTTTACAATCATAATGAATAACATTTAATTTCTTATCAACTCTTGGTTCTAGAACAGCACCAACATCATAATCACTAGCATCAAACATAATTTCAAAACGCAGGTTCCAATTAGGTGGTTGAACAATAGGTGCAGAAATTAAGGCTTTCTTGAGTGTTTCAAAGGCTTCTACAAAATTATCATCAAAAACAAATGGTATGTCTTTTTGCAAAAGATTTGTAAGAGGCCTAGAAATTTTAGAGTAATCTTTGATAAATCTCCTATAGAAACCAACATGACCAAGGAAACTATGAATACCTTTGATATCTTTAGGAGATGGCATTTTCTCAATTGCATCAACCTTGGATGTAAAGGAGAAAATCCTCAATCCATACAGCGGGATCTGTTGTGCCATGGTATGATTAGATATTTACGGTTTTGAAACCCTCCGGGAATTCGTGATTCATAACTTCATCAGTAAAGCAATGGGGGTGTGCGGCACCTCTGTGCCGGGCTATATCCCGATGCAGTCATATGAATCTTGTCTGTTGTATTCGGCCCGGCCAAATTTACTCTTGGTGTATCTGACGCGACGATCATCGTCCCGTGTTAGCGCGCGTGTCCATGACCCGTATATTGACCTTGCGATTTTTGCCTTACTGTCCAATACGTCTCGCAGGTCCCTTGTGTTGTCCCGGGCCTTAGTATTTTTGATTGAGTGGCGGCAGGGTGTAGGCTGAACTTCAGGCTGAAACGCCTCTCTGGCTCGGCCACACGGTGGCCGGTCAGCCGCATCGTACACTGGTGATTGAGGTTTCAATGCTTCCTCCTCGAGGTGAGGTACCAACCAGCGTTTTGGGTAACTCTTGGAGAGGTGCTTGAGTTCATACTCCTCGGCCGCAAGGACTTAGGTCCACCTGTCTGCTAGCAAGTCTTGATCAGCTTGAAGCTATTGCTGCTTTTTCTTCAGGCTATTTGTCGTGGTCATAAGCCGGCGCTTGAAGCGCTCTTGCTCGACAGGGTCCTCAGGAACGATAAATTCTTCGTCGCCGAGGCTCGCCTCGTCTTCGGAGAAAGGCATGTAATTGTCCTCCTCCGGTTCTCCATCTGCTGCCCGCTCTTGGGGGCTAGCTTGTTCTTCCTCCGGCTCTACATCGTGCTGGAGGGGATTGTTGTTGTCTTCGGCACTACCCGAAGTGTTATTATCTCCTGTGCCGGTATCACTGCTCTTGATATGGCAGGACTTAGAGCGGCGCCGCTGACGTCGGTGTTTGGGTTGCTTCTTGGCGAGGCAACGGCGATCTTCGCCGGCGAACGGCGGCTCCCCGCGGGTTCCAGAGGGTCTGGATGGATCCGCGAGACCGAGGCGGTCCTTCCGGTGGTCGCTGGGTAGACGGGGGTGGACGGAGTCGTCGGCGGTGAGCTTCACGGCGGAGGGAGCTTCGGGAGCAAAGTGTGTTTGGGGCTGTGGTGGTTCCCGATCAAAATTGAGTAGGGGAAAGTGTTCGCAGGAGGAAGAGAAGGTTCCTGGTGAAGAGAACGGAGAGGGGGAGGCCCTGGTTGCGGTGAATGGAGCTGGGACGTGGCGGCGGCCGAACTGGCCGGAGTTGGGGAAGACGGCTTTCCCCCGACGATTGCTGGCTGTGGGGGTGCCATGGGGGTGGCCTGAGGTTGTCTGCGTGCTTGAATGAGTTCGGGGGCCTCCTTATATAGCGCGACGAGGTCGGTTTGCGGTGGCCGGATAAGAACGACGGCGGACCGCCTTCCTGTAGTGGCAGGGCATCGTGGCGGCGACGAGCGCTAGGGGACACGCTTGCGGATGAGCACGCACTGCTCCAGGAGGCAGGTGGCGAGCGGGGGAGGCTCGGCGGCGCCGACATGAGCAGAGGTTGTTGGGCGGCTGCAGCGGCTAGCTCTTGGCCTGCCGGGGCGTGGCGAGGGGCGGCTTGTCGCGTTGCGGTGAGAAGGGGAGCGCGTGGCATGGCTCTGCAGTGGTGGCAAGGCCAGGGGCGCGACGCGTCGGCTCGGGAGCGGCACGTGCAAAACGCGTGCCAAACGCACGCTCTGCTCGCACTCTGGGCGTGCACGGGACGTGCTCACCGTAATGCCAGGGCCTGCTACAGGGCTTGGGTGAGGCTGGCACTAAACAGACCTAGGTTAGGAGTAACTGGGAGTCTAGTGGACATGTTGGTTTGATCAGAAGTGCAAGTTCACAGTGTAAACTTGAATCCATGCCAAATCTAGCTATGCACACAGGGTGTTTGTCAAAATTCCAAGGGCATCTAGGCAATACTTGGGGTGGCCAAAATCTCCAGATCAAGGTCTCCTTAGATGTACAAGAGGGTGGTGAGGTTAGTTTGCCAAAAGCAGAAACTTGTTAGTGCAAGTTTTGCAAAACTTCAATTCTGGACAGAAAGAAAAAGGCATTACTTCATGAACCAAAAATAATCCAATGGGTGCATGCTCCTGGATTTAGGGGTTGGGTAGGGCTGTCTACAAGTAGGAGAAGGCACAAGGTTACTGGAGCAAAGATAAATAGGGTTGCAGTAGAAATCACAAGGCCGGACCAGAATGAAAATGAGGTTGATTCACTCAAATTTTTCAAATAACATCACTGGGGTTTTGCATAAAGTTGAATCATATGCTACTACCAACATCCCATAATTTTGGTGGAGGCCAGAAAGAATTATTTAAAAGGGTTGTAGTGCAAAATTGCACTCTGGACCAGAGAAGAAAAATTGATGTAGAGCTCAAAATATTACATGAATAAAAGATATTTTTGTATAAAAGTGATTTAAAAACATCACATGACATCTCCAAATTTTGGTTGGAATTTTAAGTGAATTTATCAAATGGTTGTAGTTCAAAAATGGCCATATAACCTTGAAAAACCATTTTTCAAGAAAATAAAGATCAAGCAAATTAATTAGGTAATTAGTTATACTGATAAAAGAAAAGTCTTTCTTTAGAGGTTAAACAAGCCCAATAACATATTTGAAAGGTTTTCACTTTGGGGAAAAACTCCATAATAACAAGGGAGAAAATGGTTCAAAAAATCAAAAGGGAGCCCGGAGAATAAAAGTTTTAATTTCCTGGCAAAATTTTAATTTAATAAAACAAGGCCAAAATTTTGGGGTGTCACATAAATGTTTGGGCCTAATGGTCACTCACGCCTTGCCGCAACCCCGTTGCATCCACGTAAACTACCTTTCTCGCCTTACCATGGCTGCTTGAGCGCTAAGGGGGACCTCCTGAGCATCGCGCCTCAGGGGCTCTTACTGGACCTCGGGCCACACACCTCCTGGCCTTGACCACGGCACGCGACCTGGCATACCAGCAACGGCTGTATCCTTCCTGGGGACCGGGACCTATCAGCGTAGAGCAACAAGCTATCACGGGGAAAGAAATGGGGGGCCGGGCCTTAACGGGACATGCGTTCACCAAATTCTCATAACAGGGAAGATAAACACAAAAGACATTACGGACCCTTACATGCCCCCACGGGGTGATTCATGATTCTTCGCAGGAAACAAAAGCTGATACTAAGGGGAATCCTACCTACATCCTTCTGTGGTGGACACCATCATCAACAGTGGGCCATGGGAGGTCGGCGCCAACCCCATCCAGATCAGCGACGCCGATGGCCGGTCGTCGTAGCTTTGCTCCGAGCGCGGCGAGAGCTCGGGGGCACGTAGCTGTCATCGCTCGTCTCCGGAGTCTCATAGAGCTCAGGAGAGCTGCTGGACTCCCAAGGGCTGCTGCTGCTGGAGTGGCTTCGAGCGGGACGTGCGTCAGCCTCATGCTCCTCTCCGGAGCAGCACTCCAGGCGGCGGCCCTCAGCATCGAAGACCTTGAAGAAGAGCATGGAGACACTATCGTACTCGAAGTGGATCGCGAGGGCACCCCTCGCATGGCAGACCCGTGCGATCTTGCCCCAGCAGCGAGTCATGAAGATCTTGCCTGTGGGGACCGCTTCGATCTCCGCTCCGGTCGCCGGAGCGCTGCAGTCGGCGTGCTGCAGCCAAAGCTCGAGAGGCCCCCTCGGCGGCATCACGTTGGAGAAGAACCGCGGGAAGCGGATCCACCAGCTTGGAGGCATCGGCGCCCACAACACCAACTCGCGCGAGGAGCCCGCAGCATGAACCCCAGGGGCGACGGCACGCGTAGCCATGGCGTGGCGTCCCCGGATGCGGCATGGGCGGCGCTGCTCGTCACTTCGTTCTCCCGAGCCCTTGGCTCGGGCGTACAAGAGCAGCGGGTACCTCGGAGGAGCCCGCTCGCACCAAGGCCTCAACACCACCTGCATCGCCGCTTCATCACGGCGATGGATCGACCTTTTCTTCGGAGGAAGAGGCCCCGGATCATCACGGGGAGCGTTTCCTTTCTCTTCAGTAGAAAACTTTCTGATGGGCGCCACTGTTGTCAGCAGTGGATAAGGAGGAAGATGCAAGCAAGCGAGGAAGAGATGGGCGACGGGGGCTCCGCCCCCGCTCCCTTTTTATAGCAAGAGAAGGCCAACCGGCATCTCCCACGATCGTAGGTAATGATGGTTTTCCTTGCATGTCACTTGAACTTGTCAAGTCATGCAGTTGCCGAGGCAGCATGGGGAAGCGAAGACGCCCACGTCCAATCAACCGCCACACGTCAACCGAGGCTACAGGCTTTTGGGGCCCGCGGTGCTCCGAACCTGGCCCTTGGCTTCACCGTGAAGCCACGCCGGAGTGCACCTTGGGCCCGGGGGCTACTGTCGGCATTTTGGGAACGGGCGTCCCCAGACTTGCCTGCCGGCGGCCCACGGCGTGGCCAAGCCAGCAGGCCGTATGGCCCAACTTCATCAACAAGGCATCCAAGACCCTCGCGAGGGTCGAAGCCTCACGAGGCAGACGGCGCAAGACCTCCTCTAGAGTAGCCTAGCCAGGCAGGCTCATGAGGAGCGGAGATATCAAGGCAGGGCAAACCTCACGAGGCCCTCGTGACGTGAGCCATGACACACGACACCAGGCGGGCGCTAGGTGGGCGCCAGCGAACACATCGTCCTTATTTCCTCTTTGGTGCTAAGGAGGCTAGCGCAGACGAAGAGTACCGAGGCATCAGGCAAAGGTTGCTATATTGGTGCGACGAGACCATGACCAAGAGGATGGCAAAACGGAGATCATTGTGGAGCCCAAGATGGCGTCACCGCCAGAGCTTTTCGCAGGCGAAGACCACTTTTGCCAAGATAGCTTGTACTAGCTGTCCCCCTTCAAATTTGCCCGCCGTTATTGGCTCCCTTCCCTGTCGATATTTTGGAAGAGGACCAGGGCCTATATAAGTAGAGCTAGCTACCATAGTAGAGGCATCTGATCTGATCGCATCTCATCTCATCTCATCTTAGCTGGATCCAACCCGATCGAGAACCTACTCACAAGAACACCTCAACCTCAGGAGGCTGCTCTTCCCTTGTACTGTTCATCATCAACCCTAGAGGCAATTCACCACCACCACACTGGAGTAGGGTATTACACCACAACGGTGGCCTGAACCAGTATAAACTTCATGTCTTTCCGCGTTGCAAGTTCGTTGAGTTCGTCCGTGAGATCTTAGCGAGCCAGGGCGTAGATTGGTGGGAAGGAAAGACTTCGCGCGCACCCCAGTGTTCGAACCTTAAGGGTTTGCCGGAACCACACATCCGACAAATACTTCATAAATTATAGATACGTTGGAGACGTATCAGTACCTGAGATATAATGTTTTGATCATTGTCCATTAACAACCTTCGCGTTAGTACCTTCGGCATTATTTATTTGGATAGCTCCAGATCGATAAACCTCCTGGATAACATATGGTCCTTCCCATTCGGAGAGGAGATTTTCTACAAAGAATATGAAATGAGAGTTGTAGAAAAGAACATATTCTCCAACTTTGAACTCACGCTTTTGGATTCTTTTTTCATGCCATCTTTTAAACTTTTATTTAAATAACTTGGCATTTTCATAAGCTTGGGTTCTCCATTCATCTAATGAGCTAATATCAAATAACCTCTTCTCACCAGCAAGTTTGATATCATAGTTGAGTTCTTTAATTGCCCAATAAGCTTTATGTTCTAACTCATGAGGCAACTGACAAGCTTTTCCATAAACCATTTTATAAGCAGACATACCCATAGGATTTTTATATGTTGTTCTGTAAGCCCAAAGTGCATCATCTAATTTCTTAGAACAATTCTTCGAGGACCTATTGACAGTCTTTTGCAAAATTAATTTTATTTCTGTTTTGCTAAGTTCAACCTGACCACTAGACTAAGGATGATAAGGTGATGCAATTCTATGGTTAACATCATACTTGGCAAACATTTTACGGAAAGCACCATGAATAAAGTGTGAACCACCATCAGTCATTAAATATCTAGGGACTCCAAACGTTGGGAAAATAACTTCCTTAAGCATTTTAATAGAGGTGTTGTGATCAGCACTACTAGTTGGAATATCTTGTACCCACTTAGTAACATAATCAACAACAACCAAAATATGAGTATACCCATTAGAGGAAGGAAAAGGTCCCACGTAATCAAATCCCCAAACATCAAATGGTTCAATAGCAAGTTAATAATTCATAGACATTTCTTGACGCTTGCCGATATTACCTATTCTTTGACATTCATCACAAGATGAGACAAACTTACGAGCATCATTTAAGAGATTAGGCCAATAAAACCTAGATTTCAATACCTTGTGAACAGTTATGTCTCCTGCATGATGTCCTCCATATGCTTCGGATTTACATTTCCATAGGACTTGTCCATATTCATGCTCAGGTACACAACGTCTAATAATACCATCTACTCCTTTATAAAGATGTGGGTCATCCCAAAAGTAATGTCTTAAGTCATACAAGAATTTTTCTTTTGTTGGTATGTAAAGCTAGGTCGTATGTATTTACCAACTATATAATTAGCATAGTCAGCGTACCAAGGAGTGTTATTAAAAACATTTATTGCAGCTAACTGCTCATCAGGAAAATTGTCATTAATATGTGGTTGGTCATCAAGATTATTCTCAAGCCTAGACAAGTTATCAGCTATGGAGTTCTCCACTCCTTTTCTATCAGTGATATGCAAATAAAATTCTTGTAGCAAGAGAATGCACCTAATGATTCTAGGTTTAGCATCTTTCTTTTCCATCAGATATTTTATAGCAGCATGATCGGTGTGAACAATAACTTTAGAATCAACAATATAAGATCTAAATTTATCACGTGCAAACACCACTACTAAGAATTCTTTTTCAGTAGTAGCATAATTTTGTTGACCACTGTATAGATTTTTACTATCATAATGAATAACATTTAATTTCTTATCAACTCTTGGTTCTAGAACAGCACCAACATCATAATCACTAGCATCAAACATAATTTCAAAACGCAGGTTCCAATCAGGCGGTTGAACAATAGGTGCAGAAATTAAGGCTTTCTTGAGTGTTTCAAAGGCTTCTACAAAATTATCATAAAAAACAAATGGTATATCTTTTTGCAAAAGATTTGTAAGAGGCCTAGAAATTTTAGAGTAATCTTTGATAAATCTCCTATAGAAACCAACATGACCAAGGAAACTTTAGCTTTTTCTCCTATAGAGTAATCTTTGATAATTTTAGGAGATGGCATTTTCTCAATTGCATCAACTTTAGCTTTTTCTACCTCAATACCTCTTTCAGAAATTTTATGACCAAAAATAATACCTTCGTTAACCATAAAGTGGCAGAGGGTAATTATCTTTTCTAGTAGCTTTATATAATTTTCTAAAATAAATTACCATTCTATAGCCTGTAACAATTCTTTGTGGAATAAGTTCATTCTTATCATTAGGAACAACAGTAATACCACCTTTCTTAGGGACACAATGAACAGGACTTACCCATCTACTATCAGCTATAGGATAGATTATACCTGCTTCTAGAAGTTTTAGTATTTCTGTTCTTACCACTTCTTTCATCTTCGGATTTAACCGACATTGGTGATCACCAACGGGTTTAGCATCAGGTTCCATATTAATCTTGTGCTGACATAGAGTGGGACTAATGCCCTTAAGATCATCAAGAGTATACCCAATAGCAGCTTGGTGCTTCTTTAGAACTTTCAATAATCTTCCTTCTTCATGTTCTGGCAGGTTAGGACTAATAATAACAGGATATATCTTCTTCTCATCAAGATAAGCATATTTCAAAGTGTCTGGCAATAGTTTTAATTCAAACACAGGATCACCTTTAGGTTGAGGAGGACCTCCTAGAGTTTCAATAGGCAAATTGTGTTTAAGCAGAGGATGTTATTCAAACAAAATCTTATCTATTTCACTTTTTTCATGCATATGCATATCATTTTCATGGTCTAGCAAATATTTTTCTAAAGGATCAGTAGAAGGTACAACAATAGAAACAAGACCAATAATTTCATCCTTACTAGGCAATTCTTTTTATGAGGTTTTCTACTAAACTTGGAAAAATTAAATTGATGAGACTCATCACCAAAGTTAACACCGACAGTTTGTTTCTCACAATCTATTTTCGCATTAACGGTGTTCAAGAAAGGTCTACCAAAGATAATGAGACAAAAGTCATCTTGTGGGTATCCAAGAACAGGAAAATCAGTAGGATATTTTATTTTCCCACACAAGACTTCAACATTTCTAACAATCCCAAGTGGTATGATGGTGTCTCTATTAGCAAGTTCAATAGTAACATATATGTCTTCCATTTCAGCGGGTGCTATGTCATTCATAATTTCTTCATATAAGGTAAAAGGAATAGCACTCACGCTAGCCCCTATGTCACATAAACCATGATAACATTAATCTCCTATATTAACTGAGACAACGGGCATGCCAACACCAGGTGTATGTTTAACTTTTTCATCGGGTTTGGCAATTCTAGAAGCTTCATCATAGAAGTAAATAACATGCCCATCTATATTTTCAACCAGGAGATTCTTAACCATAGCAACACTGGGTTCTACCTTTATTTGTTCAGCTGGTTTATGTGTTGTCACTGTTGCAGGATGCTGCTAACGCGACACTATGATCAGAGACCCTTCGACAAAGCTGTGTGCGATGCGACAATCGCAAACAGTAGTGTAAAATAGTCAAAAAAGGTGCAAAACACTTGCGATGGAGGATGCATCAAACACGGTTCAGATTTTAGTTGTGTGTGCGATGCAGGGCATACGGTTCAGCCAAATGAAGGTGTGTGTGATGTACAGCATATGGTTCACTCGGATGAACTATTTGTGATTAGGCAACACAAAAGAAACGGTCAGCCAGATCAAAGGTGTGTGCGATATATGACATGCAGTTCACTCGTATGAACTGTTTGCGTTGAGACATGAGAGCAGAAGCAGTTCAATATAACAAGATGTTTGTGATACGCTACAAACAGGTCTGTAATCATAAATGTGTGCGGATACCGATAGTAACAGAAATGGTTCCCTAGTGTGGTATGTGTTCATCTGATCATCATCTCCTTCTTGTGCTAGATCGATGTTCCTTCTATGCTAAGTTTCCATTAATTGATGGCATTTTATGAACACACCACCGTTTCCCGCCATTTCCTCACCTATTTCCCTCCACCCAGCGATATTGATTATAGACGGCATGCGACACATGGAGGAAACAAGCGGAACCTGTAGCACATCCACCTTTTCCAAGCATGCCAACCCACCAAAGCGTCGCCTCTGCCATCAACCTCATGGACATGGAAAACGAGCAGGCGCCACAGCCCATCTAGACTCAGGCGCTCCCCGGCAACGCGATGGAAGACACAGTGATGCGCGTCATTGCCAGGGTTGAGCAGACCTTTGGCGCATGGTGCTTGAGTGCCACGGATCAAGATAGGAATGTCAACGCCAACAGGCTGCAGCTCGCTGCTCAACATGATCAATGGCGCGCCGTAGAGCAAGCTAGGCACGTCCACGCCGATAGGCTGCGGCTCGCCGCACGGCGAGACTGTTGGAGTGCTGCAGAGTGAGAGGCGCGGTGTGGCGCACAGCAAGAGCTCATCCATTGGCGCTTGACTCCTGTCGACACAGCATCGCAGCTGGGTACACGTCCGGTCAGTACCCCCATTCCTCGGCAGGAGTGGGCAGAGGCCCTCAGCGTCGTACTTGCACAAGAAGCCGCCCGCGCCGTACTTCCACCTGACGCCCGCCGCGCCGTTCACATGGGTGTCGTTGTTCGCCTTGTCCGTGGCCTGCTAGATTCCAATGCGCTGGTCCGTAGGCTTGACCGCCTCCTTGGCCTAGGTGTCCACCTAGGCGCAGTAGAGGTACATGGCTGTCGCATCCTCGAGCTGGTGATCTCCAATGAAATAGCCAACCTGTAGCTCGAGATCACGCTCCAGATGTACTACGAGCGTGTCGACCGCTTGGATGAACGCCTGCACGAGTTTAGGAAGAGCCAAGAGCTACCATAGGCAAGGGCTGCTGGCCATGGTCTCATGGACGCGTTTTATTTTGAAAAGTCGTTTCGACGTGGATAGCTATGAATTCACAGCAATCATAGTATTGCTCTGTTTATTACTCTATTTCAATTTGTGTACTATATTTTCCATTTTTATATATTCTGTTTCAATATGTGTCTATACGCTTTCCATTCTGTATATGTGGATGATAACAACGAGATTCAAATTGGTATACAAAAACAGATAGAAAATGGAATTCATAATATATATATATATATATATATATATTAAATGTTCATTAGTTCATCACATAATATATATATGTAATACCATCACATATACGTGATGATACTTAACTACTAGGTACAATGCATAAAATTGAAAACGAACAATACTAGAACTAATAATCCCTCCTGGGGCCAGTATTCTGGCAGCCCCTCGCCAGCAGCTCCCTGCATGGCGTCTTCCCAGTTGGGGGCAGTACTCCGCCTCCTTCGCCTTACAGCGCTTGACGTACCGATCTGCCTCTTGCAGGCGGACACGCGCGGCCGATCTTGCCATTTCGTTGGGCGCCCACCGGAGATCCTCGTCGGTGGCACGCTGGAGCTTATCGGTCCACCTCCACGCAGCGATGAGGCGCCCAGCGCCTATGACCTTCCTCGCGAAGTTCCCTGTCTTCGTACACTCCCTCGGCACGATGACGAGCCCGCCCCCAAAGCTCCACCGCCTCCTTTTTCTAGGTGGCATCGTGGGCTTCACAAACCCCCTGGTACCTGGCTACCTCCTCCGCCATCTCCTTCCTGAACGCCACTTGCCTGGCTTTCTCAGCCGGTGGCAGCGACTTCCATAGACAAAGATTGTACTGGCCCCAAAACCAATCCAAATTTGGGGGTCCGGCGCAACCTTGTCAGGCGACGCGTAGGGGTCCTTGTCGCTTCTTATCGTGGGAGCGTCCTGGGGGGCGGCGACTCCTCGTCAGGGCATTGGCAGACCGGCGGCGCCATGGCAGAGATTTGAGAGAGAGAGAGAGAGGGCGAGCGAGGGGAGGATGTAGATGAGAACGCAGGCGGGACGACGTGAGGAAGGTAGTATTTATTGGCGGATAGAATCTAGATCGATGGGGACAGTACACACGCCGGTCGCCGGAATTTACGAGTACTGTAGTTTGAATTACACACGATTCCCACAACAAAATCTATGTGTGAACATAATAGCCAAAATCCGTGTGTGAACATAATAGCTGACGGTTTCCAATGCAGACCCATGTCTGATTAACGATCCCCGCCACTCACCTACCAAACCTCGAGCCGCAAGATAGAGTGCCATCGTGTGGCGTGCGGTTGTCTTGCCAGATCTTTACATTTTGTTTTTTGAACACCAGATATTTACATTGTCTGATGATTTTTTAACTCACACACAAGTACACAAAAATATGATATTTCAAACCGTTATGGTTAGGCATTGCATGTAGATATAGTTCAAATTTGAATTACAGTCATTAAATGGTTAAAAAATCACTTAAATGTCTTCAAAAGGTCAATTGACCCTTGAAATTTTCCAAATTTTCACAAGACAGTTGTATTAGTGCACGTTAAACATAGGAAAAATTTGAAGGCCGTAAGAGGAAGTTATCCCCCGTTCGTCATCAAACATGCATTGTTCCCTCTCGGAACCACGAACCTTCTAGTTAGTTGCTCCGGTTTGTGAGGGGTGTTTCCAAACTTTCGTCAAACATGCCAATTTCTTTACCACATCATCTTGGTGGCATGACATTAAATCAAGCAAGGTTTCATGTTCCTCTGATCATTTTTTATTTTTTTTGGAATTAAAATGCCAAGGCACTCCATGCATGTGTGCCCATGCCTTGAGATCAATATGTTTGAAAATTGATTCTAATTTACTATGCATGGAATTAACTCGCACACAAGTACACAAAAATATGGTTTTTCAAACCGTTATGGTTAGGCATTGCATGTAGATTTAGTTCAAATTTGAATTACGGTCATTAAATGGTTAGAAAATCACTTAAATGTCTTTAAAAGGTCAAATGACCCCTGAAATTTTCCAAATTTTCACAAGATAGTTCTATTAGTGCATGTTAAACGTACAAAAAAAATTGAAGGCCATAAGAGGAAGCTATCTCCTGTTCTTCATCAAACATGCATTGTTCCCTCTCGGAACCATGAACCTTCTAGTGAGTTGCTCCGGTTTGTGAGGATGTGTGTCCAAACTTTCGTCAAACATGCCAATTTTTTTACCACATCATCATGGTGGCATGACATTAAATCGAGCAAGGTTTCATGTTTTTCTGATCATTTTTTCATTTTTTGGAATTAAAATGCCATGGCACTCCATGCATGTCTGTCCATGCCTTGAGACCAATATGTTTGAAAATTCCTTCTAATTTACTGCACATTGAATTACCTCGCACACAAGTACACAAAAATATGATTTTTCAAACCGTTATGGTTAGGTGTTGCATTTAGATGTAGTTCAAGTTTGAATTACGATCATTAAATGGTCAGAAAATCACTTAAATGTCTTTAAAAGGTCAAATGACCCCTAAAATTTTCCAAATTTTCACAAGATAGTTGTATTAGTGCATGTTAAACGTATAAAAAAATTAAGGCCATAAGAGGAAGTTATCTCCCGTTCGTCATCGAACATGCATTGTTCCCTCTCGGAACCACGAACCTTCTAGTGAGTTGCTCTGATTTGTGAGGGGTGTGGGTCCAAAATTTCGTCAAACATGCCAATTTTTTTACCACGTCATATTGGTGGCATGACATTAAATCAAGCAAGGTTTCGTGTTTTTCTGATCATTTTTTAATTTCTTGGAATTAAAATGCCATGGCACTCCATGCATGTGTGCCCATGCCTTGAGACCAATATCTTTGAAAATTCCTTTTAATTTACTGCACATGGAATTAACTCGCACACAAGTACAGAAAAATATGAATTTTCGAACCGTTATGGTTAGGCTTTGCATGTAGATGTAGTTCAAATTTGAATTACGGTCATTAAATGGTTAGAAAATCACTTAAATTTCTTTAAAATGTCGAATGACCCCTGACATTCTCAAAAATTTCACATGACAGTTGTATTAGTGCACGTTAGACGTAGAAAAAAATTGATGGCCGTAACAGGAAGCTATCTCCTGTTCGTCGTCAAACATGCATTGTTCCCTTTCGGAACCACAAACCTTCTAGTGAGTTGCTCTGGTTTGTGAGGGGTGTGTGTCCAAACTATCGTCAAATAGGCCAATTTTTTTACCACATCATCTTGGTAGCATGACATTAAATCAACCAAGGTTTCATGTTTTTCTGATCATTTTTTAAATTTTTTGGAATTAAAATGTCATGTCACTCCTTGGATACGTATGCATGTGTCCATGTCGTGAGACCAATATGTTTGAAAATTCATTGTAATTTACTGCACATGGAATTAACTTGCACAGAAGTACACATATACGATTTTTCAAACCATTTTGGTTAGGCGTTGCATTTAGATGTGGTTTGAATTTGAATTAAGGTCGTCAAATGGCTAGGAAATCACTTAAATGTCTTTAAAAGGTCAAATGACCACTAGAATTTTCAGAAAATTCATATTACAGTTGTAGTAGTGCATGTTAGACTTAGAAAAAATTAAAGGCGGTAAGAGGAAGCTATCTCCCGTTCGTCATCAAACATGCATTGTTCACTCTCGGAACCACGAGCCTTCTAGTGAGTTACTCCGGTTTGTGAGAGGTGTCTCCAAACTTTCGTCAAACATGCCATTTTTTACCACATCATATTGGTGGCATGACATTACTTCAACCAACGTTTCATGTGTTTCTGATATTTCTTTAATTTTTTGGAATTAAAATGCTATGTCACTCCATGCATACATATGCATGTGTCCATGTCGTGAGACAAGTATTTTTGAAAATTCCTTCTAATTCACTGCACATGGAATTAACTAGCACACAAGTACACAAATATGATTTGTCAAACAGATCTGGTTAGGCATTGCATGTAGATGGAGTTCAAATTTGAATTAAATGGCTAGAAAATCACTTAAATGTCTTTAAAAGGTCAAATGACCCCTAGATTTTTCCAAAATTTCAGGTTACAATCGTAGTAGTGCATGTTAAACATAGGAAAAGTTTGAAGGCCGTAAGAGGAAGCTATCTCCCGTTCGTCATCAAACATGTATTGTTCCCTCTCGGAACCATGAGCCTTCTAGTGAGTTGCTCCGGTTTGTGAGGGGTGTGTGTGTCCAAACTTTCGTCAAACATGCCAAATTTTTTTCCACATCATGTTGGTGGCATGACATTACATCAACTAAGGTTTCATGTGTTTCTGATTTTTTTTGGAATTAAAATGCCATGTCACTCCATGCTTAATTGTGTCATAGCCTTGAGACCAATATTTTTGAAAATTCCTTCCAATTTACCGCACATGGAATTAAATCGCACACAAGTACAAAAAATATGAGTTTTCAAACCGTTATGGTTAGCTGTTGCATGTACATGTAGTTCAAATTTCAATTACAGTCATTAAATGGCTAGAAAATCACTTAAATGTCTTAAAAGGTCAAATGACCCCTGAAGTTTTCCAAAATTTGACATGACAGTTGTATTTGTACTACAAAATTTCTCATACATTTAAAACACCATCCTTTGCCACTGTACTCCAAATTCGTCTTTCGCAGCTAAGAAATATATCTAAAACATCACACACAGTTGTTTTCTAGGAACTGTTTGCAATGAAAATATCTAGGTATATTTTAGTCTCCCTCCTTAAGATTCGCCAGCTAGTCTGCTCTAGTGCTGGCAACCCCCGAATCCACGAATCCCGACCCCCATTCCCGCATGCCCTTCTTGCAAAGATGATGCCGTGGAAACACGTCATGATGGCCCGTACGATGTGCACGTCCCCCCGAGCGTCGCCGCCTGTGCCGAGAGTGCGGCCACCTACGCCGGGAGTGCCGCCGCATCCGCATTGAGAGCGGCCGCTTCCGCCGAGAGGGCGTCTGCGGTAGCTGACCGGGCAGCAGCAGCAGCTGAGACGACTGTAGCTGCTGCTGCGACAGCGGCTACAAACGCCGAGAGCGCTCGAGCTGCCGTCCGTGCCGCTGATGTCGCCCTGGCCCAAGTCGAGGTCGTCCACACCAAGATCGAGGAGGCACATGCCAAGGTATTCTAGGCCACCTCAGACTCCAACATGCAGCCCACATCTGAAAAGGCGGTGGTGGCCATGGAGCACCTGCTTCCTCATGAGGTCGCCGACCAGGAGCTGGAGATGCTGGAGGCGGCGGGGATCGAGGAGCGCCGGGAGGAGGAGTTGCGTGTGGCCGAGGTTGAGGTAGAGAAGCATCTGTCCATCGAGGAATCGGAGGTGGTGTACCAGCACGAGCTCTGGCGCAACCACTACTACGAGTACTACAACATTGAGGGCGGCGCCGAGGACGAGGATGAGGACGCGGTCGACTTCAGCAGGGGGCGTGGAGTCCACCAACGGCGGCATGTCGCTAGGACAAGTCATCGACGTGTCATCTCACACCAGCGATGCATAGGCCGGCGCGGCGGCGGATTTTTTAAAATTATGCGTACTTAGGCTTTGTTTTTAATGCTGGTCTTTTGTTAGAGCAATGTTTACCTCAACTGGCTCTCTTTAATTACTAAAATTGCTCGATTCAGTAAGTGTGTTCTGTCTGTTCTATGCTCTTTTGTGTGCCCAAATTTGCAAGCGATGTTAAATTATGCAATGAATTACCTACGGAAATTTCCATCAAAACTTTAATTATCAAACTCATCCCATGCACGTAAAGCAGAAGAATCATTTGCGATGCACACCAACGTACAAAGTGAATGGTCCGGTGGCACCGCGCGCAAAGTTTCCCTCCACATTTCCAAAATTTTGGCCTACCGCCAAAATATCTACCCCGCCCCCTTCCCCCCTTCCCCACCCCCTTTTCTCCCCGACCACAAGTTACATTTCCCCTGTTTCCTCCTTCCTTCCTTCCTTCCTTGCTAAGCTATAGCCGCTTCCTTGCTCTCGCCGTCTCGCATCATACCGTCGGGGTCGCCATGGTCTTCTTTAAAGACCTCTCTAGTTGTTCCTCCTCCGGCGACTACTCCTTCACTATCCGGGTATGCCTCTCTTCTATCTCTCGGACTACGACTTGGAATGAAGGATTTTTACCCGGTGGTCGATTTGAGTCATTTCTTCCTCTTGTAGCTCCCTAAGACCATCAGTGGCAATGAATGGAGCGGGCTGGCCGAAGATCAATATGCTCGTGGTCACCATCAATCTCCATGGGTGAAGCTAGTTGCGTTTGATTCTATGGACAGTGGGAGAAAGTTTTTGGCATGTGCAGAGAAGGTTAGACCCTCTTTCATTGTTACAAATCATTTGTTAGATGTGATTCAGACACTCTCACGGTCCCAACCCATTCATACCACACCTTCAACCAAACGCATCCTAAGACAGTGTCATAGTTTGTACCTAGTATCTTAAATTGTTGCCATCTCATCAGCGGTGCATTAGAAAATTATTTGGCACCGCTTCAGCAGTTTGTGCAGCCAACTTTGGTCCACACATCTGAGTAGACAAGTAGTAAAATACTAAATCTTTATGGAACGGAGGAACTGGGCATCGGAGCAACTACGTGCTCCAGAGTTTGGGTCCCTGATTTTTTTCCGCTACATCGGCTCGCCAGTGCAGGCACCGGTGCGAGATGTAGCAACAGTTGTCTTTACCCCAATTTTGGCATACATAGTGGACGACCTTAGTGCTATTAGTTCTATGTTACTAAATTTGTGCATGTACACACCTGTTAGTATCAATTTGTTGTCATCCAAACACTGTTGCTATGCTATTGCAGTTATATTTACCTTCCTCATAAAATGTTCAATTAGTTATTTATTGTACATGAGTAAGAACTTGTAGCGTCGTTGTAGTTAATTATAGCTTCTGATGTTCCAGATTTTGGTTGTTGTCTCAGTACCAATTATTTCATTTGCACATTAACCTTTTTGAGGAGATATGTCATAATTAACATGTTTCTTCAGTTTTTCAAAATAAGCATTGGTGATTTTCTATGTTGGTATAAACCCATTTCCCCTACAATTGTTACTGATCTAGTTTTAAATATTATAGGATGAGCGGAAGTGATCTTACTTGCAGTGGGTTGATCAAGAGTGGCCACAGTCTTTAAAGATGTGCCTAGCAAAGCTCTGGAGAATGTATGAGGAAGAGAACACACGTAGGCTTAGAGAAAGTGTTGTCAACACTGAAGTATATTTCAAGATGCGGGATAAAAAGTTGAAGGTGGAGAATGAGCTCATATTTTTTTAAATAAGACTTTGCTAAGATGGTGTTGGCGAAGGAGGAGGCAGTTTCACAATTGGCCCGTGCAAAATGGGTTCTTACTGAAATGAAAGCAGAGGTGGATAAGACGAGCCTGGATGCTCTCGATTAGGGAAATGAATATATTGTTCTTATGAAGTTGAACTAGCTATATGTTGTACTGTGATGTTTTCATGTAGCTACCATACTGTGATGTTATAATATATTTATGTGCCTGATATGAAATTGGCAAACAATTGTTCGATATGAAATGTGAATTTGCTTAATACTGGAATTATTAATTGTAAACTAATAAACCTGCTAAATTTGTCATGGACCTTTGCAAACGGTTCTAGCAGTAAAAGCGCTTGCGATAGATAGCCCAATGCCACACAGTTTTCTTCATCAAATCGTATGTGATATAGTTGATAAAAGCAAACAGTTAACCATGGCAAACCGTGTGTGATAGTTACACATTTCACACACGAGCCTACACATAAAATTGTGTGAGATGTACGTCCCAACAGAAACGTGTTCCCTGGATTGACCATGTGGGATGTACATAAGAACGGAAACGTATTCCTTGGATTGACTGTGTGTGATATACATACGAACAAAAATGTTTTTCTGGGATTCACCGAGTGGGATGTACATACCTACGGAAATGATTTTCTTGGATTACCGTGTGGGATGTACATACCTACGGAAGTGATTGGGTTTTGATGCCTCGCCCAATCGCACACGGCCCCAGCCTAGGTCCCAGGTGGGCCTATCCCCGACGATTTCTGGGTCGTGTGGGAAGGACACCCTATCGCACACACTCACTTGGCGATGGTTCCAAATGCTGTCGCGAATAGGAGTTAAAAACCGTTTGTTTAGGACAACGCGTAGCAGTGTCTTATGTAACTTTTATTGACCACAGCTGAAACTTTAGCATGTTCCTTTATCCTAATAGGGAAAGGTGGTTTTTCAATATAAGAAGTAGGAACAACTTGATCAACATTATAGAATATAGTTTCATCTTTTGTACGTCCATTTTGCATCATGTTTTCTTACTATTATTTATAATTTTTTTATCCATAGTATTGCTTTTGGGAGTAATGCTAATGCCTTTTCTCCCATAATTTGCATGGAACACACTAAGAGGGAGAATTTTGGCAACTGGAAATCTGGAACTGGAAAAGCTACATTAGGCCACCTATTCTGCACAACTCCAAATGAGCTGAAACTTTACGGAGATTTTTTTATGGATTATTTGAGACATACTAGAGCCAATAAACACCAGAGGAAGACTTACGGGACAAAGCACCGCCACCTCGAGGCGGAACTTGGGTAGGAGCACTTTTTCCCTCCAACGAAGCGATTCCGCCGGGGGAACTTCCCTCCCAGAGGGGGAAATCATCGTCATCATCATCACGAAAAACTCTCCCATCTCGGGGAGGGAAATCTCGATCAACATCTTCAAAAGCACCATCTCCTCTCAAATCCTAGTTCATCTCTTGTGTTCAATCTGGTTACCGGAACCTCAGATTGGTACTTGTGGGTGACTAGTAGTGTTGATTACATCTTGTAGTTGATTACTATATGGTTTATTTGGTGGAAGGTTATATGTTCAGATCCAATATGATATTTAGTACCACTATGATCTTGAGCATGATTATCATTTGTTAGTAGTTAATTTTGTTCTTGAGGTCATGGGACAAATCTTGTTGCAAGTAATCATGTGAACTTGATATGTGTTTGATATTTTGATAGTATGTATGTTGTGATTCCCTTAGTGGTGTCATGTGAACGTCGACTACATGACACTTCAGCATATTTGGGCCTAAGGGAATGCATTGTGGAGTAGTAATTAGATGATGGGTTCCGAGAGTGACATACGCTTAAACCCTAGTTTATGCGCTATTCCGTAAGGGACCGATTGGATCCAAAAGTTCAATGATATGGTTAGAATTTATTATTAATACTTTTCTCGTAGTTGCGGATGCTTGCGGGAGGGTTAATCATAAGTAGGAGGTTTTTTCAAGTAAGAACATCACCTAAGCACCGTTTCACCCACATATCAAATTACCAAAGTAGCAAACACAAATAAAACCAACATGATGAAAGTGAGTAGATGAAATTCCCGTGTACCCTCAAGAACGCTTTGCTTATCATAATATTCCGTTTTGGCATGTACTTTGCCTCAAAAGGATTGGGCTACCTTCTGCACTCTTGTTACTATTATCGTTACTTGATCGTTACAAATTATCTTGCTATCAATGTACTCCGCTACTTGCAATTTCAACACTTGTAGACAATACCTTACCAAACACTACTTGTCATTTCCTTCTGCTCCTTGTTGGGTTCGACACACTTACTTATTGAAAAGAGCTAGAATTGATCCCCTATACTTGTGGGTCATCAAGGCTATTTTCTGGCTCCGTTGCCGAGGAGTGAAGTGCCTTAGGTAAGTGGAATTTGATAAGGAAACATTTATATAGTGTGCTGAAATTTATTATCACTTGTTACTATGGAAAACAATCCTTTGAGGAGTTTGTTCGGGGTATCTTCACCTCATCCGGAACCACAATTAGCCACCCCTCAACCTACCGCACCTACTGAAAATATTGAATATTAAATTCCTTCGGGTATGATAGAACAACTGCTAGCTAATCCTTATGTAGGACATGGAACCGAACATCCTGATCTGCATTTGATATATGTGGAACAAATTTGTGGATTGTTTAAGCTTGCCGGTTTACCAGGAGATGAAGTTATGAAAAAGGTTTTCACTTGATCTTTGAAAGGAAAAGCATTGGCATGGTATAGGCTATGTGATGATATTGGATCATGGAATTGGAATCGTTTGAAATTGGAGTTCCACCAAAAAAATTATCCTATGCATCTAGTTCATCGTGATCGGAATTATATATATATATATATATATATTGGCCTTGTGAAGGATAAAGTATCGCTCTAGCTCGGGGGAGGCTTAAGTCAATGTTATATGCATGCCGCAGTCATGAGCACTCAAGAGAAATTATTATCCAAAATTTTTATGCTCGGCTTTCTCGTAATGATCAAACCATGCTTGATACTTCTTATGTTGGTTCATTTACGAAGAAGACTATTGAATTCCGATGGGATCTTTTGGAAAGAATTAAACGCAACTCTGAAGATTTGGAACTCGATGAAGGTAAAGAGTCAGGTATTAAACTTAAGTACGATTGTGTTAAATATTTTATGGATACCGATGCTTTTCAAAAGTTTAGCACTAAATATGGACTTGACTTTGAGATAGTAGCCTCCTTTTGTGAATCATTTGCTACTCATGTTGAACTCCCTAAGGAGAAGTGGTTTAAATATCACCCACCTATTAAAGAAGAAATTAAAGAACCAGTACCAGTTATAGAAGAAACTATACTTTACAATGTTGATCAAGTTGTTCCTTCTGCTTGTATTGAGAAACCACCTTTCCTTGTTAGGATTAAGGAACATGCTAAAGTTTCAACTATGGTTAACAAGATCTATATTAGAACACCTAAACCTAAAGAACAAATTAAAGTTGAACCTAGTATTGCTATGGTTAAAGATCTATTTGAAGAAGATATGGATGGGCATGTTATTTACTTCTGTGAAGAAGCTGCTAGAATTGCTAAACCAGATAAAAGAGATAAGCATAGACCTGTTGTCGGCATGCCTATTATTTCAGTTAAAATAGGAGATCATTGTTATCATGATTTATGCGACATGGGTGCTAATGTGAGTCCTATTCCTTACACTTTATATGCAGAAATCATGGAAGAAATAGCACGTGCTGAGATAGAAGAAATAGATGTTACTATTAAACTTGCTAATAGAGATACCATATCACCAATTGGGATTGTTAGAGATGTTGAAGTCTTGTGTGGAAAAATAAAATACCCTACTAATTTTTTTGTTCTTGGTTCCCCACAAGATGACTTTTGTCCCATTATCTTTGGTAGACATTTCTTGAATACAGTTAATGCTAAGCTAGATTGTAAGAAACAAATTGTTGGTGTTAGCTTTGGTAAGGAGTCTCATGAGTTTAATTTTTCCAAGTTTAGTAGAAATCATCATGAAAAAGAATTGTCTGGTAAGGATGAATTAGTTGGTCTTGCTTTTATTGCTGTTCCACCTACTGATCCTTTAGAACAATATTAGCTAGACCACAAAAATGATTTACATATGCATGAAAGAAATGAAATAGATAAGGTTTTCTTTGAACAATGTCCTCTGCTTAAACACAATTTGCGTATTGAAACTCTGGGAGGTCCTCCTCCACCTAGAGGTGATCCTGTGTTTGAATTAAAACAATTGCCAGACACTTTAAAATATGCTTATCTCGATGAAAAGAAGATAGATCCTGTTATTATTAGTGCTAACCTTTCAGAACACGAAGAAGAAAGATTATTGAAAGTTCTAAGGAAGCACCGGGCAGCTATTGGATATACTCTTGATGATTTAAAGGGCATTAGTCCCACTCTATGCCAGCACAAAATTAAAATGGAACCTGATGCTAAACCCGTTGTTGATCACCAACGTCAATTGAATCCAAAAATGAAGGAAGTGGTAAGAACAGAAATCTTAAAACTTATGGAAGTAGGTATAATCTATCGTATAGTTGATAGTAGATGGGTAAGTCCCATTCATTGTGTCCCTAAGAAAGCATGTATTACTGTTGTTCCTAATGATAAAAATAAACTTATTCTACAAAGAATAGTTATAGGCTATAAAATGGTAATTGATTACAGAAAATTAAACAAAGCAACTTGCTAGAAAAAATCATTCCCCCTTGCCTTTTATTGATCAAATGCTTGAAAGATTATCTAAGCACACACACTTTTGCTTCCTAGATGGATACTCTGGCTTTTCACAAATACATGTCTCTCAACCTGATCAAGAAAAGACACTTTTACTTGTCCCTTTCGAACTTATGCTTATATACGTATGCCTTGTGGTTTATGTAATGCACCTGCTACCTTTCAAAGATGTAGGACTGCTATATTCTCTGACTTTTGTGAAAAGATTGTTGATGTTTTCATGGATGACTTTTCTATTTATGGGAAGTCTTTTGATGATTGTTTAAGCAATCTTGAGCGATTTTTTCATAGATGTGAACAAACAAATCTTGTCTTGAATTCGGAGAAGTGCCACTTTATGGTTAATGAAGGCATTGTCTTGGTCATAAAATTTCTGAAAGATTTATTGAAGTGGACCAAGCTAAGGTTGACGCAATTGAGAAAATGCCATGTCCTAAGGACATCAAAGGTTTTCATAGTTTCCTCGGTCATGTTGATTTCTATAGGAGATTTATCAAAGACTTTTCTAAAATTTCTAGGCCTCTTACTAATCTTTTGCGAAAGGATATTCCCTTTTTATGATGATTGTTTAGAAGCATTTGAAACACTCAAGAAAGCCTTAATATACGCACCTATTGTTCAACCACCTCATTGGAACTTGCCTTTTAAAATTATGTGTGATGCTAGTGATTATGCTGTTGGTGATGTTCTAGGAAAAAGAGTTGATAAGAAACTTAATGTTATTCATTATGCCAGTAAAACTCTAGACAGTGATCAAAGAAATTATGCTACTACTGAAACAGAATTCCTAGCAGTGGTGCTTGTGATAAATTTAGACCTTATGTTGTTGATTCCAAGGTAACTGTTCACACAGACCATTCTACTATTAAATATCTTATGGAAAAGAAAGATGCTAAACCTAGACTTTTTCGTTGGGTTCTCTTGTTACAAAAATTTGATATACATATCATTGATAAAAAAGGAGCTGTGAACCCCATAGCTGATAATTTGTCTAAGCTTGAAAATGTGCTTGATGACCCACTACCTATTGATGATAGTTTTCTTGATGAGCAGTTAGCCGCAATAAATGTTGCTAATTGTAATCCTTGGTATGTTGACTATGCTAATTACATTGTTGCTAAATATTTAACACTTACCTTTACATACCAGCAAAAGAAAAAAATTCTTCTATGATTTAAGACATTACTTTTGGGTTAACCGACATCTTTATGAAGAAGGAGTAGATGATATTATTAGGCGTTGTGTACCTAAGGAGGAACAGGGACAAATCCTTCGGAAATGTCACTCTAAGGCTTATGGAGGGCATCATGCTGGAGATAGAATTGCTCACAAGGTATTGCAATCTGGATTCTATTGGCCTACTCTCTTCAAGGATGCCCGTAAATTTGTCTCTTCTTGTGATGAATGTCAAAGAATAGGTAATATCAGTAAGCGTCAAGAAATTCCTATGAATTATTCACTTGTTGTTGAACTATTTGATGTTTGGGGATTTTATTACATGGGAGCTTTTCCTTCCTCTAATGGGTATACACATATTTTGATTGCTATTGATTATGTTACTAAATGGGTAGAAGCTATTCCAACTAGTAGTGTTGATCACAACACCTCTATTAAAATGCTTAAGGAAGTTATTTTCCCAAGGTTTGGAGTCCCTAGATATTTAATGACTGATGGTGGTTCACACTTTATTCATGGTGCTTTCTGTAAAATGCTTGCTAAGTATGATGTTAATCATAGAGTTGCATCACCCTATCATCCTCAGTCTAGTGGTCAAGTTGATTTTAGCAACAGAGAAATAAAAATAATTTTGCAAAAGACTGCTAATAGGTCCAGGAAGAATTGGTCTAAGAAGTTAGATGATGCACTTTGAGCTTATAGAACAACATATAAAAATCCTATGGGTCCTTCTAAAATGGTTTATGGAAATGCTTGTCATTTGACTCTTGAATTTGGAACATAAAGCATATTGGGCAATCAAAGAACTCAATTATGATTTCAAACTTGCTGGTGAAAAGAGGTTATTTGATATCAGCTCCTTAGATGAATGGAGAACCCAAGCTTATGAAAATGAAAAGTTATTCAAAGAAAAGGTTAAAACATGGCATGACAAAAGAATTCAAAAACATGACTTTAAAGTTGGAGAATATGTTCTTTTGTACAACTCTCATTTTAGATTTTTTTCATGATAGCTCCTCTCGAAATGGGAAGGCCCGTAGATAATCGAGGAGGTTTACTGGTCTGGAACCATCAAAATAAATAATTCCGAAGGTACTAACCCGAAGGTTATCAATGGGCAACGAATAAAACATTATATCTCAGGTACGCCAATTAATGTTGAAAGTAATATTATCCAAACCATGACACCGAAAGAACACATACAAGAGTCCTTTCGGAACACTCCAAAATCATGAAAATAAAGAGGTACGTGATATGGTATGTAAACGGACTCCGAAAAATCCAAAAAAATATTTTTATCAGTTTTGGAATATTTTGAAATTTTGGAAATAAAGAAACTTCCAGGAAGCGTCCCCTAGTGGGCACAAGACACCAGGGCACGCCAGGCTTGCCTGGTGCGCCCAGGTGGGTTGTGCCCAACTGGGACACCTTCCGTACTCCATGTTTCTACCATATACTTGTCCTCCGAGATAAAAAATCTATATATACTTCTCGAACCTGTTGATCACCATATCGCGAAGAAATCCTCTATTCTCTTTTTCCTTGTTGTTTTCTGTCAGATCCCATCTACCATGGCCTCTTCAAGACCCTCCAAGACAAGTTCTTTTTTTTGAGAACTGATGAAAGTGGGAGAGGATCCCCACTGACTTTATATTAAATGGTTAATGAGTTAGTACAGTCCATTACAGTCCAGTCAGCCTACATACAAGATCTACATTTGTGAGAGAGGAGATGGGGAGAGTAGAGGTTACAAAAGAGCACAACTCTTACAATGCAGCAACTAGAGATAAGATATATGGCGCAAACTCCTGTTTGACCCAATGGACTAGCATAGCAAAGTCATTCTTGAACTTGGCCTTCCAAGATCTCAAGGTTGGCTGGATCCCCCTGAAATGTTTGTCATTCCTTTCCTTCCAAATCCCCCATGCTGCCACCTTGAACACCTCCTTGAACATGGGCCTACTCCAAGAGCTTTTGCCAGCGTGTAGCAGCGCGAGCCTGCAATCACCAATTGGCCACTGGATCCCTATGCTATCCCAGCATCTCCGACTTAAAGGGCAGTTGAAGAAGAGATGTGAAACGTCTTCTTACGGTGGGTTCTGACATAACAGACATGTGTAACCATCATTTTGGATATTGTAGTGCCTCCTTCTCAACATACTTCTGGTGTTTAATCGATCAGCCAGCAGAAGCCAGGCAAACATCTTCCACTTCATTGTGCACTTGGTTTTCCAGATCCAACAGAAGGCCTCACCCACCTGCATGTTTCTGAAGCAATGTTCATAAAATTTGGTTGCTTTGAATCCATCCCCACCCCATATGAATTTCCATGTATCCACTCCCTCAGTCAGGGTCACATCAGACGTGACCTGCTGCAGATCTATCACTTCTAGTTGGGCTTCTATGGAGAGGGGTAGATGGAACACATCACTCAGTCTCACCGAGGACATCAATGATTGAACTGATATGTCTGGTTCCTTGGCAAAAGAAAAAGCCCGCGGGAATCTTTCTTGGAATAGAGTATCCTTCCACTCATCTTTCCACAAGAGTATCGTGTCTCCTGCCACCACAGATGCTTTCATAACCCCCCTGTAAACATCAGACAGTTGCATGAGATCTTTCCACCAAAACGAGCCACAGAGGTCAGTCGCATGCATGGGTTGACCATTGTAGTATGATTGCCAAACTAGCTGAACCCAGGGAACATCCTGTTTGTTGTAGAATTTGTGGAGCTATTTCAATAGGAGCCCCTGGTTCTGAATTTTGAGGTTTATGATCCCTAAACCTCCTTTGTTTTTCGGTCTACAGACCAGGTCCCATGCTGCTAGAGAGTTACCCTTAATACCATCATCAATTTTCTTTAGCCACATGTAGGATCTACGAAGCTTGTCTAGATGTTCAATGATCTTGGGGTTAAGCTTGATCGAGCACATTGCGTAGATCGTTAGCGAGGTCACAACTGAGTTTAGAAGTGTCAGCTTGGAGCCACAATCAAGCAAGGATACTGCTGCTGGGATTTTCCTCTGCACCGCTGTGACCATGGGCATCAGATCAGTCACCATGGGGCGGGTTGTCCTCATAGGCAGCCCTAAGTACGTGAAAGGCATTTGTCCAACAACACATCCAAAAATCGCCGCCATCTCCGACGCCGTCGCCGAGTCCAGGGTTGATTTATGGAAGTTAATCTTCAGACCTACTGACGTGGCATAGTCCATCAGAATCCGCTTGAGAACTTGAGCTTGGCTAGGGCAGGCAGGGAACACCACAATCGTGTAGTCTGCGTACTGAATTACCGGATAGTTATCATCGTGTGATGGTATCGGTAGAAGCAACTGTCCGGCTCTGCACGCCTTGTTGATCGCCACTTGCAACAGATCTGCGGCGAGGACAAAGATGAGGGGCGACAGAGGGTCGCCCTGTCTCACTCCACACATACAAGAGAACTACTTCCATGGTGTTCCGTTGAGCAGGATAGACAAGGTACCCGAGGAGAAGATACATTTGATCCACCCAATCCACTTCTCATTGTATCGTATCAAATGCCTTGGCAAAGTCCAGTTTGAGCAGACAGCATGCACGTCTAGAAGCTTGACATTGGTGTATGTACTCAAACACCCAGACCAAGAAATCCATACTGGTTCCTGTGGATGATTTTTTGGATTATTCTCTTTAGCCGATTAGCCAGCAGCTTGGTTATCAACTTCAGGCAGCAGTTGAGAAGGGTGATGGGCCTATAATCATTTGCAGTCTCGGGCGAAGACGTTTTCGGGATCAAGGTGACAAACCCAGAATTAAGACTGTGCAGATCTAACCTTCCATCATAGAAGTCAGAGCAGAGTTTGTAGGAATCTTGCTTTATAATGTTCCAGCAAGATTTCAAAAAAGACCCATTAAAGCCATCCGGACCAGGAGCACGATCGGATGGCATTTCTTGGACCACTTTGTCGATCTCCTCATTTGTGAAGGGTTTTGTCAAATCCTCAAGCCCTTCAATCTTTTTGATAATCTGTGTGAGATCAAAATTCATCTCATGCGGTTCAGACCGGCCTCGCCTGTTTTTATACGTCTGATAGAGCTCTTGCACTTTTCCTGCATGATCAGAGACGATAGACCCATCGGGGAGTTTTAGTGAGGCAATGGAATTTCGTCTGAAACGTTCACTTGCTGCCGAGTGGAAGAATTTAGTGTTGTCCCCACCACACTGAAACCATCGCATAGTGTACCTCTGCTTCCAATATTCCCGTTAATATCCAAGGAGAATCACCAAATGCTCTTTAGTAATTACACGAAAGTATTTCTCCGGTGTTGTGAGAGGCCTCACATCTTAAATTACATCCAATTCAAGCAGAGCCCAATTGGAATTGTCAATGCACAAATTTAGTCTGGAGATGTTTTTGCTCCACTTCTTTAGAGCATACCTCAAATGTTTAAATTTCTTGTAGAGCATAGCAACCGAATTGTGGGCAAAACAACTTTTGTTCCAAGTGGATTGAACAACTTCGAAGAATCTAGGGTATGAGATCCAGAAGTTCTCAAAGCAGAAGATTTTGGTTTTAGGGACCGTTGTTTAAATGGAGATCACACACGGTACATGGTCAGAGACCGGTTTTGGGAGGGGGGCCACTGTCGTGTTTGGATGTCTAGAGGTCCAATTGGTCGATGTGAAGAACCAGTCAAGTTGCTCCAAAAGTGGGTCTGTTTGCATGTTACTCCATGTAAACCACCTCCCCTTGATTGGAAGTTCAACTAAAGCTTGTGATTGGATGAAATCATTGAAGGTGAGAATATCTTTCACATTTCCTCCTGGTTTATTTCGATTATCAGGGGCCCTGATGTAGTTAAAATCACCACACAATAACCAGTCCTCATCATCTGGTATGTCAAGGCCAAACATCCAGGAGGTGAAAGTGGCCCTAGCAGGGCCATCACCTGGGCCGTACACATTAAACATTTTCCAAGATTTAGCAGTTTGCAAGGAAGTGAACTGAACACCCAAGGCAAAACATTCAGAGCAGATAACATTGCCAACGAAGACCGAACTATCCCATAAGATAATCAATCCACCAAAGGCACCTTGTGAGGGCACCACCTCAAAGTTAACGAACCTTTTAGGACAGAAAGTTCTTACAATAGACTTATCAAAAGTGGCACGCTTAGTTTCTTGCAGGAAAATAATAGAGCACCCACTACTATCGATTGCATTACACAAAGCCAAAATCTTCTGATCGGAGTTGATCCCACGAATGTTCCAGCACAACACCTTCGACGCCTTATGCATCAGACTTGGAGACGTCACGCTCCTACACCTCCATGGGCAAGAGCAGCTTTTGCTTGCTTAGCTGATTTGGGCGCATGCCACACATATTAGTACCAATAGATTGTATGGTAGAAATAGGTGTGGGAGGAGGGATCGCACTATGTACCTTGTCTTTCTTGTCTGAAACACATGGCATGGTGGTGTTAGAAGAGCACTGCACCACAGGGTCTTTCCTTGGCTTGACTTTGGACACCACCATTTTTTGGTCAGACACAGGAGGCACCTTAAACCCATCATACTTATTAGTGCGTGCACTTCGGCAAAGCAGAACAGTATCCACATGTGCATGCTCATTGGAAAGGAGAGAACCAAGATGAGCATCAACAGAGATAGATGGCATCGAAGTAGATGGCATGCTCTGCTCTTCAACAGAGGTAGCAGCATCAAGAGGCATCTCATCTTGTTGCAGAACCTTCTCAGTTCTGAAACAATCATTGTTTATGAAGATTACATTAAAGGAGGATTTGAAGATGTTCCCAAACACATTCGTCTCTGGAGAGATTGAGCTCATCAGTGCTTTACATACCACGTTAAGCTGCTCCTTCATGGTTGTGAATGGTTTGAGCGGCAGAATAGCTCCATCTGGGTACATAGCAGGTAGAAGTGACTTTGTATAAATCTTCTTCAGCATACTACCGATCCAACGCAGTAGGTCAGCGTCTGCAGTTATCAACATAGAGATTGTAGCACCACCAGCCATGACAAATGCAAACTGCATAGAGGGGCCACCGTTGATAGAGTTGTCAGCTAGTTCCTCAACCTGGGAATATTTAGACCAAACATCTGACAGATTATCAGCAATATTGTGCTCCTGATGCACACCATCCATGAGAGAAGGACCATCATACTCAAAGAAACTTCTGAAGCTGAATCCAGTGTAAGGTGGTGGAATTATCGGCCATGTTGCCCATCCATTCCCTTGAACTTCTTCTTGTGCCTGAGCTGCAGCATTCCATAGTTTTTCATTGGCCGCTTGCTAGGCTTCCACTTCAGTGATTCTGGCTTGCTACATCAGAGTATAGTATGGCAATTCATAAGGGTGTGGGGAGGCATTGAGGAGAGGTGGAGCATCCTCATTATCCACCAAGCATGGCACTAGGTCTCTATCATTAAGAACATAAACAGGGACCGACCAAGAATGGCCCACTCCAGGAAGGATGCCCACTCTAGAGACCACCAAACTGTGCGGTACCTGCGCCACGTCCTTGATATGGCACTTAACCAGAACCCTAGCTTTGTTGTCATTCATCCTAGGACAAGCAATCAGTTTCCCAAAATTGGAAATTGCCTTGTGCACATAGTGTTCAGTCATGTAGTCCATCAGAAAAGTTAGCATCATGATACAAAACTTCATATTGAAAAGCGGTCATCTGCATATTAATCCCTTTATCATGGGGTGTGAGGGTGAAGTAGGAATCATCATCTAGGGAATGCCGACCTTCTATAATGGCCTCACCATAGCTTTGCATATCCTCAAACGCGACGCAGCCAATGCCAAGCGGATAGACGAACTCATCTGAAATCTTATATTCGAGATCTTCCCTAATGATGCGACAAATCTCTTCTAACCAAAATCTCTTCTGGTGATCAGGAACAGGGGGCTGGATCGAGATGATTGCATACATGTCATGGTTCAATGGCGGGTCATCCACCACCATGACACTCCTCTGAATCCGATGGTCTGGCCCACGCTCAATATTGGCACCCAGTAGAGCAAACGCAAACGACCGGACCGGGAAGTTCACGATCTTGTTGCCGTAGATGATCGCCGGCGATGCAATGCTCTTGGACGGCGATGAAGGAGCAAGTTTGGAAGAAGCAAAGGTGGTATTGGAAATAGGGAAACTAGACAGGATTGGGTCCCTCGGACGGTGGAGTTGACAGCTTGAAGCGGGGGGGGGGGGGGGGGGGGACGAGGCGTATCGACATGCAAATAAAAATCTTATTTGATTTTAATATTAAATCTTCGATATTTCTTTATTTTCAGGAAGTCATTTTATCCTCTCTCTTGTATTTTTTAAAATAAATATTCGAAGATAAAATACTTACAATCAAATGATCCTCTTTTCAAAATTTGAGAAAAACTCAAATATGAAAAATAACGAAATTCCCAACTCTCTCTATGGGTCCTTGAGTTGCGTAGAATTTCTAGGATCTAGCCAAAATGCAATAAAATATGATATGCAATGATGATGTAATGTATAACATTCCAAATTGAAAATTTGGGATGTTACAAACCTACCCCCCTTAAGATGAATCTTGTCCTCGAGATTCGGGTTGGCTAGAAAATAGGTGTGGGTGATCCGTCCGTAGGTCTTCCTCTCGTTTCCAGGTGGCTTCATCTTCAGTATGGTGACTCCACTGAACCTTGCAAAACTTGATAACTTTTCTGCGTGTGACTCGGCTAGCAAACTCGAGTATCTTGACCGGTTTCTGCTCATATGTCAAATCACTATCCAACTGTATCGCTTCCAGTGGTACTATATCTCTTAGAGGAATATCAGCCATCTCTGCGTGGCACTCTTTCAACTGAGAAACGTGGAACACATCATGAACTCCTGACAACCCTTCGGGCAATTTCAACTTGTAAGCAACTTCTCCCATATGTTCCAAAACTTTGTATGGTCCCACAAAACGTGGTGCTAACTTAACATTAACTCCAAAGCGCTTAACTCCTCGGAGTGGTGATACACGAAGATATACTTTGTCTCCCACTTCGTAAGTTGTCTACTTGCGTTTAGAATCCGCATAGCTCTTCTGCCTGGACTGGGCTACCTTGAGTCTATCACGAATCAACCTAACCTTCTCTTCAGACTCTTTAATCAAATCTGGTCCAACCAACTATCGGTCTCCAACTTCGTCCCACAACAACGGTGTTCTACACCTCCTTCCGTACAATGCTATGAAAGGGGCCATCTTGAAACTGGCTTGGTAACTGTTGTTTTAAGAGAACTCTGTGTAAGGAAAATTATCGTCCCAACTAGATCCATTATCTAGCGCACAGGCTCTCAACATGTCCTCTAGAATCTGATTGACTCTCTCAGTCTGTCCATCCGTCTGCGGGTGAAAAGCCGTACTGAACTCTAGCCTGGTTCCCAAAGTTTCATGTAACTAGTTCCAAAACTTTGAGGTAAACTGGGTTCCTCTATCTGATACAATCATCCTCGGAACTCCATGCAGACATACGATCTTGGTCATGTATATCTTTGCCAACTTAGCACTTGTGTAAGTGGTCTTCACTGGGATGAAGTGAGCTACTTTCGACAAACGATTGACTACAACCGATATCGAGTCATAGCCTGAACGAGTCTTGGGTAATCCTGTGATAAAGTCCATGCCTAGCGTATCCCACTTCCATTCGGGTATCGGCAATGGTTGCAGCAATCCTACTGGCTTCTAATGCTCTGCCTTCACTCTCTGACATACATCACAAACTGCTACATACTCCGCAATATCCTTCTTCATTCTGGTCCACCAGAATCTATCCTTCAGATGTAGGTACATCTTGGTATTTCCAGGGTGAATCGAATATGGTGAGTCATGGGCCTCCTGCAAAATCAGCTTCCTAATCTCCTGATCATTTGATAAGTATACGCGGTCCTCAAACCATAGGGTATCGTGCTCATCCTCACGAAATCCCTTGGCTTTTCCTTTGCTCATCCTTTCCTTTATCTCGGCAATCTCCTTGTCCGTCTTCTGTGCTTCTCTGATCTTATCCATCAAAGTAGACTGAATCTCCAAAGCTGCTACATAGCCTCTCGGAACTATCTCCAAACATAGCTCACGAAGGTCTTCTGCTAACTCCTTGGGTAACTCTCCTGTCATGAGTGTATTGACATGACTATTGCGGCTCAACGCATCGGCTACTACGCTAGCCTTTCCGGGATGATAGTGCAACTTCATATCATAATTCTTTATGAGTTCCAACCATCTCCTCTGCCTGAGATTCAACTCCTTCTGCGTGAAGGTATACTTCAAACTCTTGTGATCTGTGCATACCTCACAATGGTTTCCGATGAGAAAATGTCTCCAATTCTTCAACGCATGCACTACGGCTGCTAACTCCAAATCATGCATAGCATAATTTAACTCATGGGGTTTAAGCTGTCATGAGGCATATGAAACAACTCTTCCTTCCTGCATAAGCACTGCTCCAAGTCCTCGACGAGAAGCGTCGCAATACACTTCATAATCTTTGCGTTGATCTGGCGGAATAAACACTTGTGATGTAACCAAACGTTTCATCAATTCCTGAAAATTAGCCTCACATTCCTTAGTCCATTTGAACTTGGTGTCCTTCTTCAACAACTCTGTCATAGGCTTTGCAATCTTCGAGAAATTCTCAATGAACCTCCGGTAGTATCCCGCGAGTCCAAGGAAACTACGGATTTCTCCAACTGTCGTGGGTGCCTCCCAATTTGTCACAGTGACGACTTTGTTGGGGTCTAGTGCTATTCCTTCTCTGGATATAACATGTCCAAGGAATCCAACTTCCTTCAACCAAAACTCACAGTTGCTGAACTTGGCGTGTAGTTGATGTTCTCTGAGCTTCCCAAGTACTAAACGCAAATGCTCCTTATGCTCCTCTTCATTCTTCGATTAGACCAGAATATCATCAATGAACACCACAACGAACTTATCCAAAAACTCCATAAACACCTTGTTCTTCATGTTCATGAAATCGGAAGGTGTGTTAGTCAGGCCAAATGACATAATGGTATACTCATATAGCCCGTACCTCGTGGTAAAAGCTGTCTTAGGTATATCCTACTCTCGAATCTTCAACTGGTGGTACCCTGATCGCAGATCGATCTTGGAAAACACCTTAGCTCCTTGCAGCTGATCAAACAAATCATTGATCATCGGCAGTGGGTACTTGTTCTTGATCGTTACTTCATTCAATCCACGATAATCAATGACCATCCTTAACAATCCATCCTTCTTCTCCACTAGAAGTACTGGTGATCCCCAAGGTGACGAACTTGGGTGAATATAACCTTTATCCAGTAACTCCTTAATCTGCTTCTTAATTTGCTCTAAATCCTGTGCGGGCATCCTATACGGTCTCTTAGATATTGGCCATGTGCCTGGCAAAAGCTCAACCAAAAACTCAATGTCTCTATCTGGTGGCGTGCCTGGCAACTCTTTGGGAAATACATCCGCGAATTCCTTCACCACGGGTACTTCCTCCTGTACAACTCCTGATAAGGAATTTACTTGAGTCCTAATCGGCACATGCCGGGATACATACTTGATCCTTCTTCCTTCTGGGGTGGTGAGCAAAATCAACTTACTAGCGCAATTGATGTTCCCTCCATACATCGATAGCCAATCCATACCCAGAATCACATCCAAACCTTGTGACTCCAGAATTATCAGATCTGAGGGGAAAACATGCCTACCTATGGCCAACGCTATCTGAAAACATCCTTGGCTTCCCATATACTCTGCTCCTGGCGAGCTCACTAACATAGGTGTACTAAGAACTTTGGTGGGCAGTTTATACTTATCCACAAATCCCCTTGATATGTATGAATGCGATGCACCAGTATCGAAAAGTACGACTGCAATAAAAGACTTAACCAAAAACTTATCTATTACTGCATCTGGCTGGGCTTCAATCTCCTCCACGTTAACGTGGTTCACTTGTCCCCTGTTGAAAGGGTTGGGCTTCTTCCCAGAACATCCATTGTTGTTTCCATTCTTAGCTTCAGAACATTCATTGGTGTAATGTCCAGTCTTCTGGCACTTGTAGCAAGTAATGTGGCTTAGATCTTTCTTGGCGGGCGTTGCTGGGTTGGAACAGTTCTGTCCGTTGCTTCCTCCATTACCATTCTTGGAGCCACTATGGTTGTGAGAACTTCCTCCACTGTGAGTGTGGCCTCCATGGTTATGCACAAGTCCTCCCGAGTTCGGGGTAAGACGCGGTCTTTGCTGGGCTCCAGAATTATACTTCCCTTGTCCATACTTCCTCTTGCGGTTATCAATCTGCTGCTGCTTCCCTTCAATCATGAGAGCTCTATCTACCAATTGTTGGTAGTTATTAAAGGTTGCTACCATCAATTGAATGCTCAGCTCATCATTCAGTCATTACAAAAACTTCTCCTGCTCAGCTGCATCCGTAGCAACGTCATCTGGGGCATAATGTGCTAGCTTGCTAAAGTCATCAACATACTGGCTAACGGTGCGTCCTCCTTGGCGTAAGTTGCAAAACACACGCTTCTTTATGGCCATAGCTCCTGCTGATACATGGGCAGTGCGAAAAGCCTGCTGGAACTGGTCCCATTTAACAGTGGCTATAGGATAGGTGACAGTGTAATTCTCCCACCATGAGGCTGCTGGTCCATCCAATTGGTGCGCGGCAAAATGCACCTTCTCAGCATATGTGCATCCTGCAGTGGTTAACTCCCTTCCAATCCTGCGGAGCCAATCATCTGCAACTATCATCTCGGTGCTACTAGAAAACACTGGTGGCTGCAACCTCAGAAAATAGGCTAAATTTTCAACTGGTGGTGGTGGTGGTGGGTTGTTGTTGTTGTTATTGCCTTAGTTCTAAACTAACAACTAAATTAGGGTATTCTGCTGCTGGATCAACTGAGCGAGCTCCTGTGGAAAAGTAAATCCGGGGTCACGTCTCGGAGGCATCTGAGGGTTTATAGGGAAGAGAATAGAATAGAATGAGGTCTAGTGAGAAAACAGTACCCACATGCACATGAGACAAACACAATCATATTACTCAATCAATCAAGCAAGGGCATAAAATCGTTCTAGAACTATCATTACAAAAGTACTCGGACTATACTATTTGCATGAGGGAATACTTCTACTGATATGGTGGTCGACTAGAAATATTGATCGGTCGAAGACTCCATGATATCTGCTCCAGCTTCATCAACATAGTCATCATCATTATCGTCGGGGTCCAAGTCGGTGTTGTCGATGATGATGTAGTTCTCCGGGCAAGTGGAACCGTCATCTTCTCCTCCTGGCACGGGGTCTCCCATGAATACTTCTAGCTTCCTTTCCAGGTCATCATTCTTCTCCACTAGTACGACGATTTCCTCCTCATAATCTTCGCGAGTTGCCTTGAGTTCTTCCTCAATCTCTGTGATCCTTGTCATTGCCTTCTTCATATCTATCATGCCTGTGCACATCTGATTCTCCTGACGACGAATGTGCTGGTTTTACTCCTGGATGAAAGCGGCAACCGATCTATCCTTCCTGGTGCTGATCATCTCCCATTGCTCATCTCGGCGCCCACAAATCTAGTAGATAGTATCCTTGAGATCCTTGTGGTAAACTTCTCCAATGCGTCCCATGGTAATGTGAGCTGCCATACTCTTTCCAACTCTAGGTTGGTGCATCAAAGGAGAACTCTATGGGCTTAGTGACTGGCGTGAATGTCCTTCCTGGAAGTTGAATTTGAATCATCCAGCGCTCCTCTTCTGGTAAAGTGGCGTTGTAAGTCCCGGTGAAGCTTGGTATTCCGATGTTCAGGTACGTAGTGACTTCCTTCAAGTGGCGTCCAAAAGGTGTGTCTTCATCCGGTTGTGCAAACTTGTTCCTTGCGTCCGCCATCCTAAAGAGTATAAAATGGAGAGGAGTCAGAAATGAGAAAATAGTAGTGATCTAGGGTTTTGGCTGAGTGGTCGTGTCCTACAGTCAGCGTGTGCTCTGATACCATCTTTGTAGCGACCAGACCTCAAACAGTCTTATCTCTGTGCATAAGTGTCATCCCTGTATCGGTAATGCTGACACACATAGTACTTGAAAGATTTATAATAGAGTAGTAATCACACACTTATTACATCGAATGTCTCAAAAGAGAACTTATTACAATAAATATGGCATAAGGCCATCTAAATACGATAACAGCGGAAGGCTTGGAAGATAAAGTGAGTCCATCAACTCCACCGACATCACTGAGTGAAAGACCACGACTTAAGGCTCCTTACTCGTCGTCTGGAAAGTATGCAACATGATACGTTGTAGCCCGAAAATGGGTCAACACATGGAATATGCTGGCAGTGTAACACAAGAGAGTAATGAACAGAATAATGCTATAACTACATGCATATATGGCTGGTGGAGGTTGTATTGCTAATAGATTTTGTGAAAAGCCAATTTTTCCCTACTGCAAAGAAATAAATTTTATATAACTATCATGGTAGTTGTTAAACATTGAGAATGGTAAACCCCATCTC
This sequence comes from Triticum urartu, assembly GCF_003073215.2. Classification (NCBI taxonomy): domain Eukaryota; kingdom Viridiplantae; phylum Streptophyta; class Magnoliopsida; order Poales; family Poaceae; genus Triticum; species Triticum urartu. The sequence continues at coordinate 349,603,987 of NC_053023.1, forward strand.
AATCCCAATTAAAAGTAATTAATAACCCAATCAAATTTTATTTGAGGGTGATGAGATCCACATGATAATCTAAAAACTAGATACTCAAGATGTCCATAACCGGGGACACAGCTAACCATGATTAGTTTGTACACTCTGCAGAGGTTTGTGCACTTTTCCCCACAAGATTCGATCTCCTCTGTTGGATTTCTCGCACTACATAATGTTTGAGAAACGGATGACCGAGACACAGTCTTTCCGAAGAGGTCCCCTTAACCGATAGATAGGCCGGTACACCTACAATCCCCTACATCTGCTAGCCCATCATGGAAAGGTTTCCCACAACTTACTCAACTATGCCAGAGCCCATAATGGCATGTGGCTGCAAATGGAAGTTTCCAACATGAATAATCTTATGATCCCTTTGAGCCTGGGTGGCGGTCCATAGGAAAATCACACGGTACCCCGGGATTTCCAAAAATACAGGCAATCAATGGATACCCCAGGTGCCTCAATCCACCTAGATGTGTACTAAAGTTGCCACCTTAAGTTGAACCATTAATTAACAATCTCACATCTGTCATGAATACACTCAATCCCAATCCACGTCTATGAGCATAGCATGGCAATATAAGCATAACATAGAAGTAACTCCCAGGGCTTGATAATAAATAGGTGAATAGGTATGACCTCATCTACTTCCCAACCCACAACTTATTCAGATCCTAACCATGCAAGTGTTTGAGGGTTGAAGTTAATGCATAAAAACTAGGTAGTAAAGAGGTATGATCAAAGTGTTACTTGCCTTGCTGATGATCCGTGAAACCTAGAGACTCGATGTAGCATGCTTCGCACTCCGGGTACTCTATCGCAATCAAACAAGCATACAATAATTAGTCAATAAAGGGCACGGGTAAAACTCAAATAAGAGATCTAACCAGAAAGTTCAACTTAAGAACTCTGGTTTGCAAAAAGAATCAAATCAAATGAAGCAACCAAACTCAAACGGCGAAAGAAACAAGCTTCATTTACTAATCTGGACTAAAGTCAAATTTTACAGTAGCAAAAACTTGTTTAAGTTGGTTAAACAAAAAGATGGTTTCGAGACGAAACTCTAGGCACTTGAATTGCCTGAGTCCGATAACCAAGCGAAAAGTTATACAAAAACAAAAATCGGATCAGAAATTGCGATCAAAAATAATCGCGGAAAATCCGAGAAAAAGAAAAACTGATGAACAGGCTAACGAACGAACATTCGCTGTCTGCGGCTAACGGACGAAAACCGTTCGTTGAAACGAACGTACGAACGGGCGCCCGCTATTTAACTAAACCGGGAAAAAAACGAACCAGATCTAAAAAATGTATCTAGGGTTCTCCAAAAAAAACACCGACGGTTTTCTAACAGAAACCACGGCGGCGGCTCCGGCTACCTCGATGACTCCGGCGAGGGCGGCGGAAGGTCCGGCGGTGGTGGTCGACGGGGCGACGGCGGGTGGCGGCGCGGGGCGGGGGCTCCGGGCGGCGGCAAGGCACGGCGAGGTCGGCGCGGGCGGCGGCGGCGGGGCGCGGTTAGGGTTAGGGTTTGGGGCGGCGGTGGGCTTCGGCTGCGGTTGGGCCTCGGCGGCTTAGGTGGCGTGGCTTATAAAGCCCCCACCCCCCATGGGCGGAGTCCCGCTCAGGTATGGCCCGGAGTCGGTTTGACTTTTTTTTAAATAATTCCAACATGCAGAAAAAGAAAGAAAAGAAATACTAAACAGACACCAAAAATCCCGAAATAAATTTTCCCCGTCCTCTAAAGATAAGCCAGACAAGGTGAACATTTATTTGGGCCTAAAATGCAATTTTGAAAAATGCATATTTCCCTAATTCAAATAAAATAGCGATAAAACTCCAAATAAAAATCTTATTTGATTTTAATATTAAATCTTCGATATTTCTTTATTTTGAGGAAGTCATTTTATCCTCTCTCTTGTATTTTTTTAAAAGGAATATTCGAATATAAAATAATTAAAATCAAATGATCCTCTTTTCAAAATTTGAGAAAAACTCAAATATGAAAATAACGAAATTCCCAACCCTCTCCGTGGGTCCTTGAGTTGCGTAGAATTTCTAGGATCTAGCCAAAATGCAATAAAATATGATATACAATGATGATCTAATGTATAACATTCCAAATTGAAAATTTGGGATGTTATACTAACTGCCTATGGCAGTTACGTAGTGCTCAAAGCGACGTGCGGGCGCGTCTGTGCGTATGGACGCCTTTTACTGTAGCAGGCGCTTGTTCACTCCGAATAGACGCCTCCACACCAATGGGCTCTTCCTATAGGCAGCGGAAAGTAAAAGCATGCAACTTGCAAGAATGTAAAGGGAAGGGTTTGGAGAATTCAAACGCTATTGGAGACACGGATGTTTTTCCCGTGGTTCGGATAGGTGGTGCTATCCTACATCCACGTTGATGGAGACTTCAACCCACGAAGGGTAACGGTTGCGCGAGTCCACACAGGGCTCCACCCAAGGGTAACGGTTGCGCGAGTCCACACAGGGCTCCACCCACGAAGGGTCCACAAAGAAGCAACCACCCACAAAGGGTCCACGAAGAAGCAACCTTGCCTATCCCACCATGGCCATCGCCCACACAGGACTTGCCTCACTAGCGGTAGATCTTCACGAATTAGGCGGTCTCCTTGCCCTTACAAACTCCTTGGTTCAACTCCACAATCTTGTCGGAGGCTCCCAAGTGACACCTAGCCAATCTAGGAGACACCACTCTCCAAGAAGTAACAAATGGTGTGTAGGTAATGAACTCCTTGCTCTTGTGCTTCAAATGATAGTCTCCCCAACACTCAACTCTCTCTCATAGGATTTGGATTTGGTGGAAAGAGGGTTTGAGTGGAAAGAAACTTGGGAAGGCTAGAGATCAAGATTCATATGGTAGGAATGGAATGTCTTGGTCTCAACACATGAGTAGGTGGTTCTCTCTCAGAACATATGAGTTGGAATGGTGTGTGTGTTCTGATGGCTCTCTCATCGAATGAGAAGAAGGTGGAGGGGTATATATAGCCTCCACACAAGATCCAACCGTTACACAGTTTTCCAATCTCGGTGGGACCGAATCAATAAGCTCGGTCGGACCGAAAATGTAAACCTAGTGACCGTTAGTGATTTTTGGTAGGACTGACATGCAACTCGGTAGGACCGATGTGGTTAGGGTTTGGGCATAACGTAATCTCGGTGAGACCAATTACACAAACTCGGTGAGACCGAATTTGGTAATTAGCTAACCAGAGAGTTGGTCAGGCAAACTCGGTGGGACCGATTTGCTCTTTCGGTGAGACCGAGTGGAACTCGGTGAGACCGAAAAGTTACAAAGGGGAAACACTGAGTTTACATTGCAATCTCGGTGGGACCGATTCGCTCTTTTGGTGGGACCGAAAAGTTACGAAAGGGAAACAGAGAGTTTGCAACCCCATCTCGATGAGACCGAGATCCCTATCGGTAGGACCGAATTGCTAGGGTTTGGCAGTGGCTAATGACAAGTGAAACTCGGTGGCGCCGGATAGGAAGAATCGGTAGGACCGAGTTTGGCTTAGGGTTTAGGTCATATGTGGATATGGGAAAGTAGTTGAGGGTTTTGGAGCATATCACTAAGCACATGAAGCAAGAGGCTCATTAAGCAACACCTCATCCCTCCTTGATAGTATTGGCTTTTCCTAAAGACTCAATGTGATCTTGGATCACTAAAATATAAAATGAAGAGTCTTGAGCTTTTGAGCTTGAGCCAATCCTTTGTCCTTAGCATTTTGAGGGTTCCACTTTCACATCCATGCCATGCCAATCATTGAGCTTTCCTGAAATAATCATCTTGGAATAGTATTAGCTCAATGAGCTATATGTTGTTATGAATTACCAAAACCACCTAGGGATAGTTGCACTTTCAATCTCCCCCTTTTTGGTAATTGATGACAACATATAGATCAAAGCTTCGACAAATGATAATAAGCATGAAATATATCGTCGCTTTGAGAAGTATGTGATAAGTAAGAGCTCCCCCTAAATTTGTGCATATTTAAAATTTGCTTTGGACTGCAAATGCACAAAGAGTTAGAGTCATGGGTTACTCTTCCATGTCACATACATCTTGTTGGAGCGCTTAAAATGATAAGAATGAAATACATGCACTCATCACCAAGAAAAGTGAATGATCGCACCAGATAGATAAGATGATAATATTAAGCAAACATTAAGTGTAGCTTATGATCAAACACATGATCATCAATGTCTCACAAATAATGACGTAGTATCTCAGGCACTCAAAAGCAAACAAGCTCGAAAAACCACCAAATAAAGCAAGAGAGAAAAGCAACACTCTCTCTCTCGAAGCCTATGATCTATACATCTTCTCCCCCTTTGGCAACAAGTTACCAAAAAGTTCCTAGAAAATGCATAGCACTAGATCGACGCTCAGGCTTGATCTTCAGGTGGTGGAGGAGTCCGGATCACTCCAAGGACGAAGGCTTCTGTAGATGCTGAAGTAGTCGCTGGAGTTGGAGCTGAAGTAGATGCTGGAGCTGGTGCTGAGGTGGATGCTGGAGCTGGTGCTGAGGTGGTGGCTCTTGTGTCAGCAACTGGCACGGCAGATGACCTCGGGCCTCGTGGCACTCTGGCAAAGGTATGAGTGGTAGTCCTGCCTCTCCTCTCCTGCATATCCTCCTGGAGCTGCTCCACTGCAGACTGAACATCCGTTACCTTGACATCCAGGTCATAGAACTTCTGTTCCATGATTCTCTCTAGGCTCTGCTGATTCTGAGTGAGGGTGGCCAGACTTTGCTCAATCCTCAGCGTGGATGCAATCAAGTAACCAAGCTGCTCTTGTTTGGTCTTCAAGAAGTATTCAGATGCCTCCTCTTGGGTAGGCATCTTGGCAGCTTTCTCCTTCCTCGCCTTCTCCTTCTTTGCAAATGCTTGGGCAGATGATGGCTCGTTCTCAGTCATGACAACTTGATTGTCCTCGAAATCTGGACGGATGGGCAGGTGTTCCTTGTCCAATAGATATATGCCCGTGCCCATCTTGGAGTTGATGAGCTCCTGAATCTGAGGGGCATACCGCAGCTCCTCTTCTGATCTGCTGCAGTCCTCTTGATAGTTTCCACTATGAGGCTCATCACCTTAAACTTCTGAGGCACATCAAACACATGTAGCAAGTTGATAGCATGGCCTATGATCATCTTGTGATCTCTAGACTTAGGCAATAAGGTGTGCCTTAGTATCCAATTGATCGTCGGGAGCCCTGACAGAAGGTAATGCACAGAGCCAAACTTGAAGGTGTCAAGAGCTTCATTGGGAATTTCCTTGTACATATTGGACATGGAGTTATGGTCCATCTTCTTCTTGGCATAGATATCCAAGTCATCATCTTGCTCCTCTGGGGCATTAATGATCTGTGCCCACTCAGCTACTGTGGATTGGTACCTTGTACCCTCAGACATCCATGTGATCCTCCCATCTGGATAAAAGTGTGCCGTGGAGTAGAACTGCATGATAAGTTCCTCATTCCACTTTGTGAGCTTCTGCCCAACAAAGTCAACTACTCCACAAGCATGAAAGCTGTCATATACTCCTGGGTAGTGTTCCTCCTTCTCCCTCATGTAGGTCCAGTCAACCCATCTCATGTCACAGACAATTGGCTTCTTATCTAGCAAAACAGTCTCATAGAAATCCTGCTGCTCCTTGGTGTGAAACCTGTAGTCCACGGCAGTCCTTCTCCTTGAATCATACGGGTCTGCTTCTCTCCATTTCCTCAGCCCTGAATCTCTCCTGAGCTTCATATCCTCAGCCACAGGATGAGCATCGTTGTGGTCTGGGATCTTGGGCTTTAGCTTTCTCACGACATTCTCCTCCTCATCCTCAGCAACAGTCTCAGGCACTAGGGCCTTGTTCTTCTCAGCTGCAGGAATGCTCCTTGTATTTCTCTTAGGTTTTGGCTTGGAGGCAGCTTTGGGCTTAGATGCAGTAGCCCCTGACCTTATGGCATCAACCATCAGCTTGGGTGCCTTGGGTGCTGGTGCACCTACCTCTTCTTCCTCTTCTTCTTCCATGATGGAAGCTTTTCCAAGCACTCTAGCCACAGTCTTCTTCACCCTCTCCTTTCTTTTCTTGCCCTTAGCTGCAACTGGCTCTTGGGGAGTGGGCTTCTCAGTTGAGGCTCTTGCCTTTGACATGGGCTGCCTGCCTGCTGGCCTTTTGATTTTCAGACCTGGCTTAGTGCCTTGAGCTGGCTCAATTCTCTTGGAAGTGGCCTCTTCCTCTGCCACATAGTCCTCATCTTCGGAATCTGAAGTCCTCTTCTTCCTTTGTCTCGTGGCAGCCTTTGCCAAATTGCTAGGAGTGCTCCTGCTGCCTTCATCAGATGAACTGGAGGGACTAGTGCCCTCACTCATCACCACTTGCTGCTCTGACATATTTTGGCTATCACTTTGATCAGACATGCTGCAAACTGACTGCTGACCCTGTGAATAGATTATAGATGAGATAGAAAAGATGAGCATCACAAAATGCAGAGTATTTTTGCAAAAGAATGATCCAAAAACATAGTTTTAGTTTCCCACTGAAATCATCTCGGATCTACCGATTTTCAAACTCGGTGATACCGAAGCAGTTTTGGAACCTAAACTAGTGAACTCGGTAGGACCGAGTCACAGTTCGGTGGCACCAAGACTGCTAGGGTTTCACTGAGTTCAAAAATCGGTCACACCGATAAGTATTTCTCGGTCAGACCGAGTCTCACTTGTGCAATGGCAAGAGCCAAATCGGTGGGACCGAGTTTTTCAACTCGGTGGGTCCGAGATGGTTTCGGCGGAAACCTAACCCTAAAATTTTCGAATCAAACCTAATCTACGGGCGTTTTGACTGGATAGGAGTGTTTCAATCGAGGCAAGAATCATGAAGAACACAATGTGCTAGGAATTGGACGGGGAATAGCACTGTGATCAAGTCCATACCCTAGTTCGGCGGAGACTTGCTACGGCGGCAACGGCGGGGCAGAATTCCCGTTGTCGGCGACGGAGACCCGCGACTGGAGGCTGCTGGCGGCGAGAAGACGATCCGGAGACCACAAGTGCAGAGCAGGCTATCACGCGGGCGAAGGGGTTCGAAGAAATTTCCAAATTTTGCCCGTGACTATATATATAGCCCGACCCTGTCGGTGTGACTGAGTGGAACAACTCGGTGGCACTGAGATTCATAACTGTGTGCAGTTACTGAAACTCGGTGTGACCGAAAGGTTCAAATCGGTTGCACCGAGATCGAAAACCTAGATCAACTTAATGATCTCGGTAGGACCGTAAGTGGAGTATCGGTCAGACCGAGGATCATAAAGAGGTTTTGGAAGTTTAAGTCTATGACGAATCGGGGACTCCAGCGCTCCTCACATAGAGTGGTTCGAATCTGACTTGATCAAATTTTGTGATGCAGCATGAATAGAGTTTGAGACGAGAAGAGCATAGATAGCTAGAGGAGGTTCTTAGGCATTCTTGTCCATCCACTTGGCAAAAGAAGATAAAACCAAACAATCAAAACAACAAGTGGATGTCCTCGAATGAGTAAAATGTGCAACCAGCATGCTCACACAATAAGATGGCAAATGAAATATGTGACAAGGCATGCACAACCAATACTAGCATCTATCAAGCAATTTGCGATGACTAGGTCATCTATATATGAGTATATTGACTTAGGAGTCAAGTGAGAGCACTTGATCATAGGTCATACTCATCGTTTAAGCTCAAGTGGGGTTACCACTTTTACATAAAGCATTGTTTTGTTCACATCTTTAGAGTTGCTTTAGCTCAAGTCTTAGAGTAAAGCTCCCCCTAGATGTGATATCCCCCCTAAGAGGGGTGAACTAACCTTGGGTTTTGTCGATGATGACTTCATGTAGATATTGAAGATGTGGATGCTCAATGTTGATGTAGATCTCTTGGAGCTATCCATTTGAGTGAATTGCACTTTCAATACCTACATGGGTTAGTCCCACAAGGAACAAGCAAGGATATCCATAGACATAGAGTAATGCACACAAAAGATGATGTCCATGAAAACTTTTAGGTCACCTTGTCCCTTGTCTTACCAACAAGAGGGTTTGTGACTCCTTGAACTAGTGCAAGATGTGGAAGTTGATTGCACTTGTTCTTGCCAAAATGATAAGAGTGAAGTATGTTGGCGGAGTCAGCCTCAAGAACTCTCTAGTTCTTCTTCTTTTGGATCCACACCATCTTGATGGGAATCCTTGGAGTTGTAGTCGTACTTGATGAAGTGGAACTTGAAGTAGTCTTGGGAATCCACTTGACTAAGGTCTTTGGAGCTTCTTCAAATGCATAGATTTCCTCTTGAAGCTTGTCCTTGCCTTTTTGCTTGTAGTCTTGTGGTGGAAGATCATCTTGAGCTTGTGTCCCCTTGAAAGAAGTATACTTGTCTTGTTGAGGGACAAACTTTGTCTTGGGGTATTGATCTTCTTCCCACTTGTAACGCCCGGGTAATCTAGCTACAGTAAAACTCTCCTAATGATGCCATGTCATCTGCGGTTACTGTTACTAATCTCGGGTTAATTCGAAACCGCATCAAATTCAAATTCAAATTAATGTCAAACGGCAAAAGTTTCAAAATATTAAACTAAAATGTTCGGAGTGAGCAGTTAAATGCCAGGGTAATTATATAAAGCAAACACATTTTTATAAAATGCCTAAATGGTTTAAAATGATTTAAAACAGAAGAGATAATAAATAAAAGGAAAACAGGAAACAAACAAAAAAAAGGGGAGAGAGAGTCCCCCCCCACTGGGCTCCGGCCCAGCAGGCCGGCCCTTTCGGCCGCAGGCCCAACCGGCCTCCCCCCACGCCTCCCCTTATCCCCCCCACGACTCGAACCCTAGCTTACCCCCCCCACTCGCACCACTCCCCCCGCTGGATCTGGATCGGGAATCCCGATCCCCTCGCCCTTCTCCCTCGCGCACCTCGCCGCCTGGAGCCCAGCGCCGGACGCATTAGGAGAGGTCAACCTGGTTGAGCCGCGCGGCTCCGGCTCATCACCTTCCCCGTCGCCGGACCCCCCATCACCGGACTGCTCCTCTACGGCGTCGTCGCCGTCTTCCTCCTCAACCCTCGCTCCCCAGACCCTACGCACCCCGGTGAGGCCCTCGGCCTCCTCTCCCCTCTCCGCCGCACGCTCGCGCCCGCCTCGTCTCAGGTCGGACGAGCCCCATGGCTCCGCCCCCCCCGCCTGGAGCTCTGCTCCCGCACGCGCCCCCGCCACAGCCCGTGCCTCCCCTCTCGCTCGGCCCGCCGGGGGCGCACCCCCTGGCTGCGGGCTTTGCACGCACGTTCGCCGTGCCGTCAGCTTCGACCACCGCAGCACACCGTGCCCCGCCTCCCGCCTTCTCCCCCCGCTGCGTTGCCGCGCCGGCGTGCCCTCAAGCCTGCACGCGCCCCCACTTTCCTCCTCCCCGTGCGCGCACGACCGCAGCGGCCGTCGTGCCTGCCTGCCTTCGCATCGCCCCACTGATACATAGCCTGTCCTTGCTACTACTGTTGTTACCTTTACCTGCAATCCTATTGCTTAGTATAGGATGCTAGTTTATCATCAGTGGCCCTACATCCTTGTCCGTCTACCATGCTATACTATCGGGCCGTGATCACTCGGGAGTTGATCACAGGTATATACTATTTACTTTATACATGATACATGTGGTGATTAAAGACGGGTCGGCTCGTAGGAGCACCCGCGAGTGGATCTTTGAGGCGGAGCGACAGGGCAGGTTCCGACCACCTAGGAGAGAGGTGGGCCTGGCCCTGGTCGGCGTTCGCGGATACTTAACATGCTTAACGAGATCTGGGTATTTGATCTGAGTCTGGCCATTTGGTCTATACGCACTAACCATCTACGCGGGAGTAGTTATGGGTATCCCGGCGTCGTGGTATCAGCCGAAGCCTTCATGACGTCAGCGACTGAGTGGCGCGCGCCAGATTGGACTGGAAGGCCACTAGGCTAGGTCTGCTTTCGGCCGCGTTCGCAACGTGCAGGTGTGCTAAGGGCGATGGGCCCAGACCCCTGGGCGCTTAGGTTTAGACCGGCGTGCTGACCTCTCTGTTGGTCTAGGTGGGGCTGCGACGTGTTGATCTTCCGAGGCCGGGCATGACCCAGGAAAGTGTGTCCGGCCAAATGGGATCGAGCGTGTTGGGGAATGTGGTGCACCCCTGCAGGGAAGTTAATCTATTCGAATAGCCGTGATCTTCGGTAACAGGACGACTTGGAGTTGTATCTTGACCTTATGACAACTAGAACCGGATACTTAATAAAACACACCCTTCCAAGTGCCAGATACAACCGGTGGTCGCTCTCTCACAGGGCGACGAGGGGAGGATCATCGGTTAGGGTTATGCTATGCGATGATACTTGGAGGACTTCAGTCTACTCCCTTCTACATGCTGCAAGACGGAGGCTGCCAGAAGCGTAGTCTTCGAAAGGATTAGCTATCCCCCCTCTTATTCTGGCTTTCTGCAGTTCAGTCCACCAATATGGCCCTTTACACATTTACCCATGCATATGTAGTGTAGCTTCTTGCTTGCGAGTACTTTGGATGAGTACTCACGGTTGCTTTCTCCTTCTTTCCCTCTATCCCTTCTACCTGGTTGTCGCAACCAGATGTTGGAGCCCAGGAGCCAGACGCCACCGTCGGCGACGACCCCTACTACACCGGAGGTGCCTACTACTACGTGATGCCCGCTGACGACGACCAGGAGTAGTTAGGAGGATCCCAGGCAGGAGGCCTGCGCCTCTTTCGATCTGTATCCATGTTTGTGCTAGCCTTCTTAAGGCAAACTTGTTTAACTTATGTCTGTACTCAGATATTGTTGCTTCCGCTGACTCGTCTATGATCGAGCTCTTGTATTCGAGCCCTCGAGGCCCCTGGCTTGTAATATGATGCTTGTATGACTTATTTTAATTGTAGAGTTGTGTTGTGATATCTTCCCGTGAGTCTTTGATCTTGATCGTACACATTTGCGTGCATGATTAATGTATGGTCAAATCGGGGGCGTCACAAGTTGGTATCAGAGCCGACTGCCTGTAGGAACTCCCCTTCCACACTCCTTGGCCGAAGTCGAGTCTAGACATTGCAAAAACTTCTACTAACTTGGCTGTGTGCCTTACGGGCCCACGTCGCCATCGGGTGGTATTAGGATCTTTTACTCCTCGACCTTTACTCTGGGACTCTGAACTCTCTTCTACTCGGGTTAAACGAATTTACTAACTCAGACACTAGGATCCCGTTACGACATTCACCCCAAAGTTGGATAAGCCCTAGTTATTCTTTAGAATTGTATTTGAACATTATCCACATTGTCATTTGACTCCAGTGAAAACATCTGTGTTTTCAGATGGAACCCACGAGGCAGGTCGTGCGCCACACGACGGCCATTGGTGCCTCAGGGTCACCTGCTGTGTTGGTTGAGATGATGACCTATCTGGGTTATCGCTGGCACCCTGAGTACACCGTCTATGAGGAGTATCAGGACTTCAACCAGGAGCAGTACCGTGCCATCGTCCACCTCTACTCTCGGGAGTATGACTCCACTACCGTGCTGCACACTGCTCATGGTGTTGGAGTCACTATCGATATGGCGGTCCACGATGCTGCTTATGCTGCTCTGACACGTCTTCGTGGAGAGTATCAGGAGTTGGACACCTCCCCCTTCAGGCACATTGCTATCGCATCCGATGTTGGTGCGGAGGGTTACTACACTGCTGCCTACTCCACTGTCACCCGAGAGCCCTTCTACCATCAGAACCTAGTTCTGCATGCTGATGGGCTGGATCGAGCTAACCGAGCTCTTCGCCATGAGTTGTACACCACTCGTCAACACCTCTACCGTGCTCTGACGATGTTGCACCCCTTCATCGGATCTGGGGAGCTGTCGCGTTCTGCTATCTACCCAGCCAGGACCGTGATGCCCCAGGGCGTCGGCTGGCCAGATGTGGGAGGCTACTCTCCTGCATTGGGTCCTCTCCTGCCACCTGCGCATCGGGTTCCGCACCAGAGTATCCGTGGGCCCCAGGCTACTCGCGTGGAGGTCTTCCCTTCGCGTCACTACCAGCTGTCGGGCTACACCTACCTCCGCAGTACCGCATGGGACTGACGTAGACTTGCTTATTAGTGTTAGCTGCATTCGCCGCGAGCCTGTGTGCCGCCTATGTACCGAACTCCGCGTAACGAACTCTATGCTGATCTCTTTTGTAAGATATGCCGACTACTATGTAGTATCTATCATGCTACGTTCGTTGTGCATGTTTCATCATGAATGATTCTTGTTTTTACGATTCCTCAATGCTGAACTACCCCTGTTAAATATTAGCAGGATGGTTAGACCAGGTGGTCGTGGTCGTGGTGGCAACGCCCCACCACCACCTGAGTACATGGCTGGGATGATGCAACAGTTTGAGCTGAATCGTCAGTTCATGGAGAATATTATGGCTCAGTTTCCTCGCCCCAATATGAACCAGCAGCCAACCCCAGTAACTCTGCAGGATTTCATGCGCCTAAACCCAACTGTGTACCGCAGCTCAACTCAGCCTCTAAATGCTGATGACTGGCTCTGAGACATCACCTATGAGATGGAGTCTGCTGATGTAGCCCCTGCCAGCTATGTCACCTTTGCTTCCTTCTTCCTGAAGGGACCCGCAGCTCAATGGTGGGACAGCCACAGGCGTACTCTGCCAGCTGGAACAATCATCACCTGGCCAGACTTCCAAGCTGCCTTCCGTGCTCGCTTCATCCCTCAGGGAGTTATGGACCGGAAGAAGCGTGAGTTCCGCAACCTCACCCAAGGCAACAAAACTGTGGAAGCTTATCAGCGGGAGTTTCTGGACTTGTCCCGCTATGCTGAAGAGGACATTGCAACTGATGCACGCAGACAGGAGAAGTTCCGGGATGGCCTTCAAGCTGACATCAAACTCGCACTTCTAGTGCATGATTTTGCTGATTTCGCCACTCTGGTGAACAAAGCCATCAATGTCGAAACTGGTCTGCAGGAATACCAGAGCTCTCACAAGCGCAGCCGTGACACGGGCTCATCTTCGGGCCCGTCCTCGCAGAAGCGCAAGATATGGATTCCCAACAGCATGTACCAGCCAAGTGCACCTGCCCCAAGGCAGTCCTATGCTGCACCTCGTCTGCCTACGGCTCCAACTAGGCAGCCAAGGCTTCCAGCTCCACCACCCCAAGCTCCTGTTCCTACTCCCGAGAATGGTTTGTGCTTCAGGTGTGGACAACCAGGGCACCGTGCTAGGGAATGCAACCAGAAACAGAATCAACTGGCCCTTCCAGCAACTGGCCGTGGAAGCAACCAGCCTCGCAACAACAGTGCCAAGTCTTATGGTCGTGTTCATGCCAACCATGTTGATCTCAATGAAGTTCTAGACCAGCCTGCTACCGTGATGGGTACACTCCTCGTAAATTCAGTACCAGCATCTGTTTTATTTGATACAGGAGCATCACATTCTTTCATATCAGCTGAGTTTGCATTCATGCATGGCATCAAATACGAAGAGATGAACACTGCGATTGTGGTACACACCCCTGCGGGCCAGTGTCAAACCTCTATGGTTAGTCACAACGTTCCTGTTTAAATTGAAGGACTGGAGTTCCTTGCCTCCCCCATTGTACTAAAGTCCTGTAGCATCGACCTCATTCTGGGAATGGATTGGTTGAAAGCGCATACTGCTTCTATAGTTTGCGCCACTAAGGTCGTCCATCTGCTACACCCTTCTGACGAAATAATAGCTTACCAAGCTCATCCAGTTCAGAACACCGAGGCACGACTTTATGCCTTGAATGCGTTGAACGCTGCACCACTCGAGGGCATTGAAAACATTC